>NC_060175.1:97680220-97760220 GCF_021184085.1 Oncorhynchus gorbuscha
GCTATTGATATTAGATTACAATAGAACAGCAGTTGGCTTTCAATATTGATTCTGAATGACTTCCGAATAAGAGTCTATAACTGCTATTTTAAATTCAGTACATTTGCTATCTACAGTTCAATATTACATAAGTGGCATAGACTACACTTTCCCTTTCCCCATTGACCATAGTTACGAAACCACAGTCACAATGTGGGGTGGAGAGGTGGAGAGGACATAGTCTATGTAGGAGACTAAAGGTTAGAAAGTGATAGTGATCGAAGGGAGTGGCGCGTCAGAATGCAGCCTTGTATATAAAAACCTCTAACATCCATCCTCCTCGCGCTCGGTAGAATCAATCTGTGCCAGTGTCAGGTGGTTCTCTGTTTCTTCTTCTCTTCTTCTTGGATTTCCTCTCTGAAGACATGGAGTCTGTACGTATCAGTACGCATCGTGGATTTACTTGTCATCGTGCTGAAAGTGGCAGTGGAGGCCTATACGCAAAGCCATGGAGCTCACAGAGTGCCCATGGCAGTGGCGGGGTAAGCGGGACCAGAATCTCCGGCTTCAGAGGAGGGGCAGAGCACCAGGTGTACACAGGTGTTACAGCTGATGGTGGCTTCACTATGGGTAATGAGAAGCTCAACATGCAGCTCCTGAATGACCGTCTGGCCACCTACCTGGAGTCAGTAAAGAACCTGGAGCAGGTCAACAGCAAGCTGGAGCTACAGATCAGGGAGGTACTGGAGAAGAAAGGGCCTGCTGGGGCAGACTACAGCCGCTACGAAGCCACGCTGGAGGACCTGAGGAAGAAGGTGAGGCCCTCAAATAACAACATTAAATTCAAGCGTGATTCATACAAAGTATTATGCGTGTGGAATCATATCCTATTCAGGGTTGGGGTAAATTCCATTTGAAATCAAGTCAATTCAGAAAGTAAACCAAATTCCAATTCCACATTTTTTTTCATTGAAAATCACTGTTTTTTTGGGGTACTTCCAGAATTGACTGGAATTTAAATGGAAATGACCCCAACCCTGATCCTGACTGCTCCAAACTGCCCCTACTGTATGGTTAATTGAGTCTCCCCACTCATTAATTTCACAATATTTAAAGCCAATATTTGCAGTTCTCAAATACCCCCAAAAGTACTCATTTTTGCTGTAACCCCAGACAAGCACTCCTCATTCAACTCGTCAACTTATCATCAAGCCATTGATGAGTTAAATGAGGTGTGTTTGTCTGGGGCTACAACAAAGTAATCTATACTGCTGGGGGTACTGGAGGACTAGAGTTGGGAAATACTGTCTCAAGCCTTTTATTAGGCGAGGTTTCACATAACCACCTCACAGTAAACTGATATGATTTACAACACATCTTATCAGAGGTGGCTCCAACATGTTGACGCTGTATAGATATTTAAGTGAGTGTCACTTTGTTTCTACCTGCACGAAGATGGAGTGACAGGTTTCACCAAGGGACATGTTTATGTTGCTCCACCCTGTAGAACAGATCCACAGATATACCCAGAATCATCCCTCTCCTCCCTCTAATATTCCCTCAGATATTGGAGATGACAGTGGGCAATGCACAGATCGCTATCCGAGTTGAGGGTGCCGGCCTAGCCGCAGAGGACTTCAAGGTCAAGTGAGTGCTTATAAACAAAGAAACGTGTCACGTGCTATCATCTGTTGGCATGAATCTATAGGGCCAACACTCTTTCATTATGGCTATGTCCACGTCTTTACATTCTTAATGTTGTTGTCAATAGGCATGAAAGTGAGATTGGGATGCGCCAGACTGTCGAGAGTGATGTCGCAAATCTGAGGAGAACACTTGATGACACCATCGTGCTCCAGCTGCATCTGGAGAATGATATCGAGTTTCTGACAGAGGAACTGATCAACCTGAAGAAGAACCATGCAGAGGTAAGGAATGGTTCCTGTCAACTGACACATTTTCAAATAGGTTACATAGCTAGGTTACTACCATAAACACCATGTCATTCATTTAATGCATTTCCTGTTTCCTTTGTGTCAGGATGTGCTGGAGCTACGTACCCAGATTTCCATGGCTGGAGTGCAGGTGGAGGTGGATGCTTCTAAGGGACACGACCTGGGAAAGATCATGGAGGAGATGAGGGCCAAGTACGAGAATATGGCATTGAAGAGCCAGGAGGAGCTCAAAGACTGGCATGAATCCAAAGTACGACTCATTCCTAACACTTTTCAATGTTCTGCACTGTATTGCTGTGGGTTAACATGTTGGTGTGTGCGTGTGTCCAGATCACAGAAGTGCAGGTCCAGGTGACTGAGAATACAGAGGCCCTGAAGGAGGCACACACCACATTCAGTGAAAGCAGGAGGAGCATTCAGTCCCTGCAGATTGAGCTTCAGTCCCAGATCAGCCTGGTAAGAATGATTATTTTATACAATAGCTGCCAAACCATTTAAAAATGAACTCAATCTTGGTGGATCCATCCTACGACCACGTACTTTCCTACCAACAACAGAATGCGTCTCTGGAGGGGAACCTTCATGACATTGAGATGCGCTACAACATGGAGTTGCAGAAATACAACGCCGTCCTCCTGAGGCTGGAGGCTGAGCTGACCCAGATCCGCTCCGACATCCAACATCAGACACAAGACTACCATATCCTATTCAACATCAAGATACAGTTGGAGGCTGAGATCGCCGAGTACAGGAGGCTGCTGGACGGAGACTTGAAGTGAGTAAAACAATGAGAGATGACAGGTGGAGCTACATGTCCTGCTTGGTTAGGATAGTGTAACAACTTTTTTTTTTTTTTTTTTTTTTCACCTTTATTTAACCAGGTAGGCTAGTTGAGAAGAAGTTCTCATTTACAACTGCGACCTGGCCAAGATAAAGCATAGCAGTGTGAACAGACAACACAGAGTTACACATGGAGTAAACAATTAACAAGTCAATAACACAGTAGAAAAAAATGGGGAGTCTATATACAATGTGTGCAAAAGGCATGAGGAGGTAGGCGAATAATTACAATTTTGCAGATTAACACTGGAGTGATAAATGATCAGATGGTCATGTACAATACCTGAAGTATGTTGAGATGATAAAACTATCAAGTTACTGGAGCGATACAGCTGTACTAGTAGCTTATCATTAAACGGCTGGCCTTGTTCTATTGTTTGCTTGTTATTCTATGAGGCATGGGAATATTTGCAAATTAGATTCAAACTAGCTTCATGCGCCTATGCACAAAGGCTCAGGTCTGATATGGAAATGACTGTGTTGTAGTTATGGTATCTGTCTATTCATCTGTGTCTCTCTAGAGTTGAGGTTGCTGTCGAGAAGAAACCAACTAAAGCTTTCCGAACAAAGACGCTGATTGTCACCCAGACACTAGTGGATGGCAAAGTAGTGTCTGAAGGAGTGACTGAGGATGTCAAATCTGAAGGAGGGATTGAAGCTGTCCAAGGATAACCAACCAGTCAAGAAACATCTTCTCTCTCATCATCATCATCACCATTATCATCATCACCACCATCATCGTCATCACCATTATGACACACCACAACACTCCCAGAATAACAGTTCATTGTTCACAAAATGACCAATGAAACAATCACAATAAATGAAGTCAAACACTTAATGTAATGGTTGTATGTGTATGTCTCTGTTTTCATCTACTGTAACCAATCAGGACAAATCAGTTGGTTTCCTCTCTAAATGCATACAGGAAATACATGCTAAATTGGGGCTCTATTGTGTCTGTATTGCTGATAGTAATGTCTTATTGAGCCAACATCTGCAGCATTTATCAAGTCAAGTCAAGTTTTATTTATACAGCACATTTCAGTCATGAATGCAACTTAAAGCACTTCACAGGAAAAAAATAAAAATAAAAATATATAAATATTTACTCCACAACAAACATAAGAAGATGAAAAACAAAAGAATAACAATAAAAACTAGGAGATTAAAAAGCACCCTAAGGAAAAGCAAAGCTAAAAGAAGGTTTGCTTTAGGATCTGTTTTAAATATGTACACAGTTTCGGCCCCCGTCAGGTTCTCTGGCAGGCTATTCCAGAGGCCTCTGCTAACACAGAGACATTGCCTTTACATTTAAATCACACTGTAACTCTGAATTTCCATGATACAGATAAAATAGAGCTCTTGATGTGACGTGGAAAGCAACATCACTCAAGCAACAACAACGTAAAACCCAGACACAGATATACAGCTTTAAAGAATTGGCACACCCCATCCAGCTCTGTTCCCAGTCTAGCCAGATAAGTACATGTCTATGAAGTTCTCTGGAATTCTGGGTTCATTCTGCATTTTGACCCAACATTCTCTCTCTACCCCCTTACTGATGGACTGGGCCTCCATTCCAATGCTATTTCATTACTCACAGTCCACTCTTTTCCTGCACATTAGCTAGTCTGCACTTTATTTGAGGAACTTTTTTGGTCTCTATGGTGATCCACTTGCATCCTTTATGACGATCAGACATCCGGTTCAATACGTTAATATCAACAGGTTGTTATTGGTCAGTTCAAAGTTAAAAACTAGACCTCACACAGATATATGTTGTTAGAGCCAAAGATCCCCAGCCGCCTTGCATTAGAGGGATGGAAGCAGAGCAGCGAGTGTATCGGGGAGACTGAGCATGCCAGGCTAATTCCAGAGACAGTGTGCATAATCTCTATACTGCATGCCTGCCATTCCTCTGCATCACTGGGCTCCACTGGACTCTCCTGCCAAGAGATTACCCCTGCAGGCCATCAAAGGTGAGCCGTTATTAGTCCACAGGGATCAGATATGCTATTATTCTGTCTCTCATCCTGTCAGATTCAAAGGAATACACAGGAATGTCCATGGAGTTTTTCCTTGGAGGAAGTACCGTCGGCCTATTATAATAATTGAATTGTGCCATATAGTAATATATTGTTAGACAGTCGGATATTACAGTAGGGGAGAGGATTAATACAGTAATATATTACAGTAGGAGAGAGGTGTCATACAGTAATATATTACAGTAGGAGGGAGGTGTCATACAGTCATATATTAGACAGTAGGAGGGAGGTGTCATACAGTAATATATTACAGTAGGAGGGAGGATTCATACAGTAATATATTACAGTAGGAGGGAGGTGTCGTACAGTAATATATTACAGTAGGAGGGAGGATTCATACAGTAATATATTACAGTAGGAGGGAGGTGTCATACAGTAATATATTACAGTAGGAGGGAGGTGTCATACAGTAATATATTACAGTAGGAAGGAGGATTCATACAGTAATATATTACAGTAGGAGGGAGGTGTCATACAGTAATATATTACAGTAGGAGGGAGGTGTCATACAGTAATATATTACAGTAGGAGGGAGGTGTCATACAGTAATATATTACAGTAGGAGGGAGGTGTCATACAGTAATATATTACAGTAGGAGGGAGGTGTCATACAGTAATATATTACAGTAGGAGGGAGGTGTCGTACAGTAATATATTACAGTAGGAGGGAGGTGTCATACAGTAATATATTACAGTAGGAGGGAGATGTCATACAGTCATATATTAGACAGTATGAGGGAGGTGTTGTACAGTAATATATTACAGTAGGAGGGAGGTGTCGTACAGTAATATATTACAGTAGGAGGGAGGTGTCATACAGTAATATATTACAGTAGGAGGGAGGATTCATACAGTAATATATTACAGTACAAGGGAGGATTCATACAGTAATATATTAGACAGTAGGAGGGAGGTGTCGTACAGTAATATATTACAATACAAGGGAGGATTCATACAGTAATATATTAGACAGTAGGAGGGAGGTGTCATACAGTAATATATTACAGTAGGAGGGAGGTGTCATACAGTAATATATTACAGTAGGAGGGAGGTGTCGTACAGTAATATATTAGACAGTAGGAGGGAGGTGTCGTACAGTAATATATTAGACAGTAGGAGGGAGGTGTCATACAGTAATATATTACAGTACAAGGGAGGTGTCATACAGTCATATATTACAGTAGGAGGGAGGTGTCATACAGTAATATATTACAGTAGGAGGGAGGTGTCATACAGTAATATATTACAGTAGGAGGGAGGTGTCGTACAGTAATATATTACAGTAGGAGGGAGGTGTCGTACAGTAATATATTAGACAGTAGGAGGGAGGTGTCGTACAGTAATATATTAGACAGTAGGAGGGAGGTGTCGTACAGTAATATATTACAGTACAAGGGAGGTGTCATACAGTCATATACTGTATTAAACAGTATGAGGGAGGTAGTGCCGTCTCGACTACTGTTTTGTCTTTTCTCTTTGCTTTTCTGTTTGAGGCCATTCATGGTCAGTGTTTCAAAAAGACTGGAATGAGATTTAGAACCAGTAAAGTGGAATGGAATGAAATAAATGATGTGCAATGAAGAGACAGCCAAAGACAGCACAGTAAAGCACTTAGTAGAAAGAATATCCGCCAGTTCAAAGGTTATCTCAGCCTTATTTCAAACCTCATTCAAAAGTAAAGAAAAACCCTGCAGCACTAGATAATGAACTTCAAAATAACTGACTTGTAGCAGGCTTGGGGGAGGCAGGGGTTTGTGGGGGAGGAGTGAGATGGCCGGGGGAGGCAAGGGGAAGGAGAGGGGTGGATTAAGTAAGAATATAAGTGTGAAAGAGGCCACTGTTCACCTAGCTTTCGGGCTCTCCCTCCTTTTCATTTTCCATTTCTGGTGCCTGGGTAGAAGGTTGGACATTTCAGGCGAACCGCACAAAAGACGTATTTTGGCTGTTCCGGTGGTGCATGAGTCACTGGTCTGGTCCCAGTGGTCTGGTACAGTGGTCTACTCCCATTGGTCTGTCCAAGTGGTCTGGTCCCATTGGTCTGTCCCAGTGGAAACTCTAACCAGAGAACTGAACAACCAGTCACAGAGAGCCACACAGTATAATATGACTACTTTCGGCTAAAAATACAGCTCCCTGGTGTGCAGAAGTAAGCAAACGTCTACCTCTTGATGTAAGATTTCACAGTGTGCCATTCATTCTTACAGTATATCTGTGAGGAGTTACCATGAAAACACATCTGGGAGTAAAATGAGTTTTGAATTTAAACTATAATAATTTAAACTATAATAATAATGTAAACTATAACAATTCACCCACTATTATGAAATGAATCTAAAGGAACAGGAAGTTATTTTTCTATGCCTGTATCAAACGTAAGCTCATCTAAAAACCTAACCTTGGCATTCTTAGAATGAGTAACTAACTCAAACTCCACAATTGAAGTTAAATGATTAGAACAAGTAGTAATGATGTCTGACTAGAGAAACTCAGGATCTTTCAGTTCATTGTGTACAAAGACCAACTGTACTTTGCTATGTGAATACTGTGTAGAGAAAGGAATGTTATAGCAGGAAGGGAGAGTCAACATTTATAGTGAACAAAGGATGAAATGACCCCCCCCCCCAATTAAAACAACCCACCCACAAACCTGCTGAGTTCATCAACAGGTCTTTCCTCCAACATGAAACGCCAATAGACACGTCAGCTTCACTTTGTCAACCTGTTCTGGACAAGACCTTGGAAAACAAGATCCAGCTAGTTTTCTGTTTACCGTTATGAGTGGAAAATATGGTCAGGGTAGTCCTGTCCACCCCATTCACATTCCTTTATATCTGGGCACTGATACAAAGGGCAAGACAGGCGTATCTGACCAGAGGAATGTAGGGAGTGGAGAGTGGAGGAGAAGGCATGGGATTAAATGTTAAGTCTCCTAATGGGGGAGTTTGAGCAGTTCTGGACCGGCTCCAAATGACATTTCTGTGAGCTTCTTTATAGCGCCAGAAAGACCGATCTGTCTGCTCTCCGTTTCCACTCTTTCAGCAGAGCTGACTTGAAGTGTCTGATTTCAGACCCCACATTTGCATAGAGAGTGACAAGTCACATTTTCTGGCCTATTCAGAAAAATAATCAATGTTCTTCTTTCTCTGAGTGACTTTCTCTGAGTTGCATTCGTTAACAAGTCTGCACACATTTAAACGGTGTCTCTGAGCCGCTCAGTGGACGTTTAGAGATAAATGATCTGTTGTCAGTTATATGAAATGGTGCACTAATTATGATGATCATTATTTTACAGTTATAAAAAAGGTGAAATCTTATAGTAAGTCATTTATATTTGATTGTTACTAAATTTAGAAAAATCATTTCAGTCATTTCAAGCCCTATTTGTTGAATAGGGAAAATATCATACCACATTTTTCAGATTTTCATTGTACGTTTACATGAGCTTGTGTCCTTTGCAATTTTGAACTATTTTTTTCCAGACCTTTCTAAAACAACGCAACATTACCAGTTATTGTTTATGGCCATCCCATGAAAAATAATACATTTTGTGTATGTCTATTTGGGCTGAAATATACATTTTGCCCTATCATTCCAGTTAACAATGGTGCCATTTGATGATTAGGTCAGACATTCCCTCAGAGCCCCATCCACAGCCCTGTCCAAGTGTTAATGATCTGGGAATCCATTTTAGGGTGCGTTCGTAAGTTCACTCCGGCTATCTACTCTGATTTCAGAGCACTTTCGTCTGAGCGTGCCAGAGAGCAGAATAACTGATGAATTTACGCATGCTCAACACCCGTTGAATAAACGTTGGCAAAAAAGTGTCATTAAATTGTTGCCAGCAGCATAGTTACAGGTCACCAAAGCTCTGGATAACATGAAAACAGCCTAACCAGCTCTGCTAGGGTGAGTCAAATGTGAGGTGTTCTCTCATTTGTGTCTGGAAGTAGCTAGCCAACGTTAGCCAGTTAGCTTGGGTGCTTGACTGCCGTTGTGAGGTCAGAACGCTTGGATCAACCCTCCTCCTCGGCACTCCAGTGTGCACTCTGAGCGCTCTGAACTTACGAATGGACAATCTGACAACACTCTGAGCGCACTCTGCCACTCCAGATAGAATTTATGAACACACCCTGAGAGACATCTCTCCCACCCTATACTGGAGGGAGTCCACCTTAGTCTATTTGTTGTGAAGGTCCTTCGTTGTCAAGGTCCAAAGTCTTCAGGACATTGTGTCAATCCTCTGACTTGACTTGGCATCTCTCTAGTCACACATTGGATGTGTTGTGTAAAGCCCTTCTTTTATGCCATTTATTTCCTAGACTATGTTGAGAGGAGAGGTTTGTGTTTATTGAACAATTTTAACTAAGGAAATGGGCCAACATCCATCAGGTTGGCATCAGGTTTTGTTTCCATTGAGGTCGTCAGGTAATTCATGCCAGCAGCATACCACCCTGCATCCCACTGCAGTCTTGCTTCTGAAGCTAAGCAGGGTTGTTCCTGGTTGGTCCCTGGGTGGGAGACCAGATGCTGCTGGAAGTGGTGTTAGAGGGCCAGTAGGAGGCACTCTTTTCTCTTGTCTTAAAAAAATTCAAATTCCCCAGGGCAGTGATTGGGGACACTGCCTTGTGTAGGGTGCAGTCGTTTGGATTGGATGTTAAAAGGGTGTCCTGACTCTCTGAGGTCATTAAAGATCCCATGGCACTTATTGTAAGAGTAGGGGTGTTAACCCCGGTGTCCTGGCTAAATTCCCAATCTGGCCCTCAAACCATCATGGCCACCTAATCATCCCCAGTTTACAATTGGCTCATTCATCCCCCTCCTCTCCCCTGTAACTATTCCCCAGGTTGTTGCTGTAAATGAGAATGTGTTCTCAGTCAACTTACCTGGTAAAAAAAATAAGGAATAAGAATCCTTGTTTTCCCAGTTGTTCTGGCAACATATACGTTGTACATCAACGTTTTCAGTTAATGTTGCCAGAGCAACATTGGCAAACACACTAACGGCCTCTGAGTAAATCATCTTTATACTATAAAATAGATTATAAAGTAGCATTTTACATAAGTAATATTCTCTAGCTGTGAGAAATGATTGGTCTGCCTGGACTGGACACATGTCATCAGGGAGTGTATGACTGTGACCGCAAAGCTGTAAGAGGGGCCACAGTGGCTGTGACCACGCGGCTGTAACGGTTACCACAGTGACAACAGGGTCATCAGGAGACTGTCACCACCATCACACCCCTCTACTGGCCATGCCCCAGGCACGGCGAGTCACAGACCCTCTACTGGCCAGGCCCCAGTCACGTCTGGTCACAGCAGTCATGCAGAACTTCTGCTTTACTCCTCGTGACTTCCTGCTCCTCTGGAGAATATGGTGACCAACATGGGATCCCTCTTTTCCAATGACTAATCCACAATCCTATTGCTATAGGAATGCATTGGCTTGTATGCTAGTTATACTATCAGATCACTTCCGGTATTTACAGATAACAGCCATTGGACCATTTGAGAATACGACAGAAAAAAAAGTTGTAAGCTATGTATGACTCTAATTTCATGCATACTAACTTGTCGTATCTGAGTATTTCATGTGAGAATTCTCCTGGCATGACAGCTCTGACTGTGAAACTACACAGGAGCAGTCCAGGCCTTAGATGCAATCATGCAGCTTTGCTAAGTCTTCCTCCCTTTGGACTACTTGGCATTTGGCCTGTCATTCCAGTCAGATAAGACCAAAAAAGGAACTTTCTGCTACTGCTGGGAGTCAGGCACTATCTCTCCCCTAGACAGAAGTGTAAAAGAACTCTGCAGTTGTTGGGCAGAAGGGATAAATGTTGTAAACCGCTACTTGGCTTCGGTACAAATAGTCATAAAAGACTATGCCAAGGGTCTAATAGAACCCAGAGATGAGTTACCTGACTGGAAGACACGTTCTATCTGAGGGTGACATCAATCTGGGGAATCATCATATCATGTTACACTGTATTATCGGCTTGATCATTGTGCAGTTTGAGTGGGCAGAATACCGTAGTGTCAAAAGCCACTCACATAGGAGCTTTGGGACTGAAGTTCCAACAGGACACATATTCATAGCTCTGTCTGATGTTATATGCTCTACAGTCATCTGGGGTGGGACTGGTTGAGTCTAGGGGGGGAGTGGTGGAGTCTAGGGGTAGGGGTAGGAGTGGTGGAGTCTAGTGGTAGGGGTAGGAGTGGTGGAGTCTAGTGGTAGGGGTAGGAGTGGTGGAGTCTAGGGTTAGGAGTGGTGGAGTCTAGGGGTAGGGGTAGGAGTGGTGGAGTCTAGGGGTAGGGGTAGTGGTGGAGTCTAGGGGGGGTAGAAGTGGTGGAGTCTAGGGGTAGGAGTGGTGGAGTCTAGGGGTAGGAGTGGTGGAGACTAGGGGTAGGGGTAGGAGTGGTGGAGACTAGGGGTAGGGGTAGTGGTGGAGTCTAGGGGTAGGGGTGGGAGTGGAGTGGTGGAGTCTAGGGGGTAGGAGTGGTGGAGTCTAGGGGTAGGGGTAGGAGTGGTGGAGTCTAGGGGTAGGAGTGGTGGAGTCTAGGGGTAGGGTGGTGGAGTCTAGGGGTAGGAGTGGTGGAGTCTAGGGGTAGGAGTGGTGGAGTCTAGGGGGGGTAGGAGTGGTGGAGTCTAGGGGTAGGAGTGGTGGAGTCTAGGGGTAGGAGTGGTGGAGTCTAGGGGTAGGGGTAGGAGTGGTGGAGTCTAGGGGTAGGAGTGGTGGAGTCTAGGGGTAGGGGTAGGAGTGGTGGAGTCTAGGGGTAGGGGGTAGGAGTGGTGGAGTCTAGGGGTCTAGGGGGGTGGAGTCTAGGGGTAGGGGTAGGTGGAGTCTAGGGGTAGGAGTGGTGGAGTCTAGGGGTAGGGGTAGGAGTGGTGGAGTCTAGGGGTAGGAGTGGTGGAGTCTAGGGGTAGGGGTAGGAGTGGTGGAGTCTAGGGGTAGGAGTGGTGGAGTCTAGGGGTAGGGGTGTGGGAGTCTAGGGGTAGGAGTGGTGGAGTCTAGGGGTAGGAGTGGTGGAGTCTAGGGGTAGGAGTGGTGGAGTCTAGGGGTAGGAGTGGTGGAGTCTAGGGGTAGGGGGTAGGAGTGGTGGAGTCTAGGGGGTAGGAGTGGTGGAGTCTAGTCTAGGGGTAGGGTGGTGGAGTCTAGGGGTGGAGTGGTGGAGTCTAGGGGTAGGGTGGTGGAGTCTAGGGGTAGGGGTAGGGTGGTGGAGTCTAGGGGTAGGGTGGAGTCTAGGTGGAGTGGTGGAGTCTAGGGGTAGGGGGTGGAGGGGTGGTGGTGGAGTCTAGGGGTAGGGGTAGGAGTGGTGGAGTCTAGGGGTAGGGGAGTCTGGAGTGGTGGAGTCTAGGGTTAGGGGTAGGAGTGGTGGAGTCTAGGGGTAGGGGGTAGGAGTGGTGGAGTCTAGTGGTAGGGGTAGGTGGGTGGAGTCTAGGGGTAGGGGTAGGGGTGGTGGAGTCTAGGGGTAGGGTGGTGGAGTCTAGGGGTAGGGGTGGTGGTGGTGGAGTCTAGGGGTAGGGGTGGTGGTGGAGTCTAGGGGTAGGAGTGGTGGAGTCTAGGGGTGGGGTGGTGGTGGAGTCTAGGGTAGGGGTGGTGGTGGTGGAGTCTAGGGGTAGGGGTGGTGGAGTCTAGGGGTAGGAGTGGTGGTAGTGGAGTCTAGGGGTGGTGGTGGTCTAGGGTCTGGGGTCTAGGGGTGGTGGTGGTGGAGTCTAGGGGTAGGGGTGGTGGGTGGAGTCTAGGGGTAGGGGTGGGAGTGGTGGAGTCTAGGGGTAGGGGTGGTGGTGGAGTCTAGGGGTAGGGGTGGTGGTGGTGGAGTCTAGGGGTAGGAGTGGTGGAGTCTAGGGGTGGTGGTGGTGGAGTCTAGGGGTAGGGGTGGGGTGGTGGAGTCTAGGGGGGGTAGGAGTGGTGGAGTCTAGGGGTAGGGGTGGTGGAGGGGGTAGGAGTGGTGGAGTCTAGGGGTAGGGGTGGTGGTGGTGGAGTCTAGGGGTAGGGGTAGGGTGGTGGAGTCTAGGGGTAGGGTGGTGGAGTCTAGGGGTGGAGTCTAGGAGTCTAGGGGTAGGGGTAGGAGTGGTGGAGACTAGGGGTAGGAGTGGTGGTCTAGGGGTAGCAGTGGTGGAGTCTAGGGGTAGGGGTGGAATGGTGGAGTCTAGGGGTAGGGGTGGAGTGGTGGAGGCTAGGGGTAGGAGTGGTGGAGTCTAGGGGTAGGGGTAGGAGTGTTGGAGACTAGGGGTAGGAGTGGTGGAGTCTAGGGGTAGAAGTGGTGGAGTCTAGGGGTAGGGGTAGGAGTGGTGGAGTCTAGGGGTAGGAGTGGTGGAGTCTAGGGTAGAAGTGGTGGAGTCTAGGGGTAGGAGTGGTGGAGTCTAGGGGTAGGAGTGGTGGAGACTAGGGGTAGGGGTAGGAGTGGTGGAGACTAGGGGTAGGAGTGGTGGAGTCTAGGGGTAGGGGTAGGAGTGGTGGAGACTAGGGGTAGGAGTGGTGGAGTCTAGGGGTAGAAGTGGTGGAGTCTAGGGGTAGGGGTAGGAGTGGTGGAGTCTAGGGGTAGGAGTGGTGGAGTCTAGGGGTAGAAGTGGTGGAGTCTAGGGGTAGGAGTGGTGGAGTCTAGGGGTAGGAGTGGTGGAGTCTAGGGGTAGGAGTGGTGGAGTCTAGGGGTAGGAGTGGTGGAGTCTAGGGGTAGGAGTGGTGGAGTCTAGGGGTAGGAGTGGTGGAGTCTAGGGGTAGGAGTGGTGGAGTCTAGGGGTAGGGGTAGGAGTGGTGGAGTCTAGGGGTAGGGGTAGGAGTGGTGGAGACTAGGGGTAGGAGTGGTGGAGTCTAGGGGTGGGGGTAGGAGAGGTGGAGTCTAGGGGTAGGAGTGGTGGAGTCTAGGGGGAGTGTTGGAGTCTAGGGTAGGAGTGGTAGAGTCTAGGGTTAGGGGTAGGAGAGGTGGAGTCTAGGGGGTAGGGGTAGGAGTGGTGGAGTCTAGGGGTAGGAGTGGTGGAGTCTAGTGGTAGGGGTAGGTGTGGTGGAGTCTAGGGGTAGGGGTAGGAGTGGTGGAGTCTAGGGGTAGGAGTGGTGGAGTCTAGTGGTAGGGGTAGGTGTGGTGGAGTCTAGGGGTAGGGGTAGGAGTGGTGGAGTCTAAGGGTAGGAGTGGTGGAGTCTAGGGGTAGGGGTAGGAGTGGTGGAGTCTAGGGTTATGGGTAGGAGTGGTGGAGTCTAGGGGTAGGGGTAGGAGTGGTGGAGTCTAGGGGTAGGGGTAGGAGTGGTGGAGTCTAGGGGTAGGGGTAGGAGTGGTGGAGTCTAGGGGTGGGGGTCGGAGTGGTGGAGTCTAGGGGCAGGGGTAGGAGTGGTGGAGACTAGGGGTAGGAGTGGTGGAGTCTAGGGGTAGGAGTGGTGGAGTCTAGGGGTAGGAGTGGTGGAGTCTAGGGGTAGGGGTAGGAGTGGTGGAGTCTAGGGGTAGGGGTAGGAGTGGTGGAGTCAAGGGGTAGGAGTGGTGGAGTCTAGGGGTAGGGGTAGGAGTGGTGGAGTCTAGGGGTAGGGGTAGGAGTGGTGGAGTCTAGGGGTAGGGGTAGGAGTGGTGGAGTCTAGGGGTAGGAGTGGTGGAGTCTAGGGGGAGGTAGGAGAGGTGGAGTCTAGGGGTAGGAGTGGTGGAGTCTAGGGCGGAAGTGTTGGAGTCTAGGGTAGGAGTGGTGGAGTCTAGGGGTAGGGGTATTAGAGGCGGAGTCTAGGGGTAGGAGTGGTGGAGTCTAGGGGGGAGTGTTGGAGTCTAGGGTAGGAGTGGTGGAGTGTAGGGGTAGGGGTATTAGAGGTGGAGTCTAGGGGCAGGAGTGGTGGAGTCTAGGGGTAGGAGTGGTGGAGTCTAGGGGTAGGGGAAGGAGGGTGGAGTCTAGGGGTATGGGTAGGAGGGGTGGAGTCTAGGGGTAGGGGTAGGAGTGGTGGAGTCTAGGGGTAGGAGTGGTGGAGTCTAGTGGTAGGGGTAGGAGTGGTGGAGTCTAGGGGTAGGAGTGGTGGAGTCTAGTGGTAGGGGTAGGAGTGGTGGAGTCTAGGGGTAGGAGTGGTGGAGTCTAGGGGTAGGAGTAGGAGTGGTGGAGTCTAGTGGTAGGGGTAGGAGTGGTGGAGTCTAGGGGTAGGGGTAGGAGTGGTGGAGTCTAGGGGTAGGGGTAGGAGTGGTGGAGTCTAGGGGTAGGGGTAGGAGTGGTGGAGTCTAGGGGTAGGGGCAGGAGTGGTGGAGTCTAGGGGTAGGGGTAGGAGTGGTGGAGTCTAGGGGTGGGGGTCGGAGTGGTGGAGTCTAGGGGTAGGGGTAGGAGTGGTGGAGTCTAGGGGTAGGGGTAGGAGTGGTGGAGTCTAGGGGTGGGGGTAGGAGAGGTGGAGTCTAGGGGTATGAGTGGTGGAGTCTAGGGGGGAGTGTTGGAGTCTAGGGTAGGAGTGTTGGAGTCTAGGGGTAGAGGTAGGAGAGGTGGAGTCTAGGGGTAGGAGTGGTGGAGTCTAGGGCGGGAGTGTTGGAGTCTAGGGTAGGAGTGGTGGAGTCTAGGGGTACGGGTAGGAGAGGTGGAGTCTAGGGGTAGGGGTAGGAGTGGTGGAGTCTAGGGGTATGGGTAGGAGGGGTGGAGTCTAGGGGTAGGGGTAGGAGTGGTGGAGTCTAGGGGTAGGAGTGGTGGAGTCTAGTGGTAGGGGTAGGAGTGGTGGAGTCTAGGGGTAGGGGTAGGAGTGGTGGAGTCTAGGGGTAGGAGTGGTGGAGTCTAGTGGTAGGGGTAGGAGTGGTGGAGTCTAGGGGTGGGGTCGGGTGGTGGAGTCTAGGGCAGGGGTAGGAGTGGTGGAGTCTAGGGGTAGGGGTAGGAGTGGTGGAGTCTAGGGGTGGGGGTAGGAGAGGTGGAGTCTAGGGGTATGAGTGGTGGAGTCTAGGGGGAGTGTTGGAGTCTAGGGTAGGAGTGTTGGAGTCTAGGGGTAGAGGTAGGAGAGGTGGAGTCTAGGGGTAGGAGTGGTGGAGTCTAGGGCGGGAGTGTTGGAGTCTAGGGTAGGAGTGGTGGAGTCTAGGGGTACGGGTAGGAGAGGTGGAGTCTAGGGGTAGGGGTAGGAGTGGTGGAGTCTAGTGGTAGGGGTAGGAGTGGTGGAGTCTAGGGGTAGGGGTAGGAGTGGTGGAGTCTAGGGGTAGGGGTAGGAGTGGTGGAGTCTAGGGGGTAGGGGTAGGAGTGGTGGAGTCTAGGGGTAGGAGTGGTGGAGTCTAGGGGTAGGGGTAGGAGTGGTGGAGTCTAGGGGTAGGGGTAGGAGTGGTGGAGACTAGGGGTAGGAGTGGTGGAGTCTAGGGGTAGGAGTGGTGGAGTCTAGGGGTAGGAGTGGTGGAGTCTAGGGGTAGGGGTAGGAGTGGTGGAGTCTAGGGGTAGGGGTAGGAGTGGTGGAGTCTAGGGGTGGGGGTCGGAGTGGTGGAGTCTAGGGGTAGGGGTAGGAGTGGTGGAGTCTAGGGGTAGGGGTAGGAGTGGTGGAGTCTAGGGGTGGGGGTAGGAGAGGTGGAGTCTAGGGGTATGAGTGGTGGAGTCTAGGGGGGAGTGTTGGAGTCTAGGGTAGGAGTGTTGGAGTCTAGGGGTAGAGGTAGGAGAGGTGGAGTCTAGGGGTAGGAGTGGTGGAGTCTAGGGCGGGAGTGTTGGAGTCTAGGGTAGGAGTGGTGGAGTCTAGGGGCACGGGTAGGAGAGGTGGAGTCTAGGGGTAGGGGTAGGAGTGGTGGAGTCTAGTGGTAGGGGTAGGAGTGGTGGAGTCTAGGGGTAGGGGTAGGAGTGGTGGAGTCTAGGGGTAGGGGTAGGAGTGGTGGAGTCTAGGGGTAGGGGTAGGAGTGGTGGAGTCTAGGGGTAGGAGTGGTGGAGTCTAGGGGTAGGGGTAGGAGTGGTGGAGTCTAGGGGTAGGGGTAGGAGTGGTGGAGACTAGGGGTAGGAGTGGTGGAGTCTAGGGGTAGGAGTGGTGGAGTCTAGGGGTAGGAGTGGTGGAGTCTAGGGGTAGGGGTAGGAGTGGTGGAGTCTAGGGGTAGGGGTAGGAGTGGTGGAGTCTAGGGGTAGGAGTGGTGGAGTCTAGGGGTAGGAGTGATGGAGTCTAGGGGTAGGGGTAGGAGTGGTGGAGACTAGGGGTAGGAGTGGTGGAGTCTAGGGGTAGCAGTGGTGGAGTCTAGGGGTAGGGGTAGGAGTGGTGGAGTCTAGGGGTAGGGGTAGGAGTGGTGGAGGCTAGGGGTAGGAGTGGTGGAGTCTAGGGGTAGGGGTAGGAGTGTTGGAGACTAGGGGTAGGAGTGGTGGAGTCTAGGGGTAGAAGTGGTGGAGTCTAGGGGTAGGGGTAGGAGTGGTGGAGTCTAGGGGTAGGAGTGGTGGAGTCTAGGGGTAGAAGTGGTGGAGTCTAGGGGTAGGAGTGGTGGAGTCTAGGGGTAGGAGTGGTGGAGACTAGGGGTAGGGGTAGGAGTGGTGGAGACTAGGGGTAGGAGTGGTGGAGTCTAGGGGTAGGGGTAGGAGTGGTGGAGACTAGGGGTAGGAGTGGTGGAGTCTAGGGGTAGAAGTGGTGGAGTCTAGGGGTAGGGGTAGGAGTGGTGGAGTCTAGGGGTAGGAGTGGTGGAGTCTAGGGGTAGGAGTGGTGGAGTCTAGGGGTAGGAGTGGTGGAGTCTAGGGGTAGGAGTGGTGGAGTCTAGGGGTAGGAGTGGTGGAGTCTAGGGGTAGGGGTAGGAGTGGTGGAGTCTAGGGGTAGGGGTAGGAGTGGTGGAGACTAGGGGTAGGAGTGGTGGAGTCTAGGGGTGGGGGTAGGAGAGGTGGAGTCTAGGGGTAGGAGTGGTGGAGTCTAGGGGGAGTGTTGGAGTCTAGGGTAGGAGTGGTAGAGTCTAGGGTTAGGGGTAGGAGAGGTGGAGTCTAGGGGTAGGGGTAGGAGTGGTGGAGTCTAGGGGTAGGAGTGGTGGAGTCTAGTGGTAGGGGTAGGTGTGGTGGAGTCTAGGGGTAGGGGTAGGAGTGGTGGAGTCTAGGGGTAGGAGTGGTGGAGTCTAGTGGTAGGGGTAGGTGTGGTGGAGTCTAGGGGTAGGGGTAGGAGTGGTGGAGTCTAGGGGTAGGAGTGGTGGAGTCTAGGGGTAGGGGTAGGAGTGGTGGAGTCTAGGGTTATGGGTAGGAGTGGTGGAGTCTAGGGGTAGGAGTGGTGGAGTCTAGGGGTAGGGGTAGGAGTGGTGGAGTCTAGGGGTAGGGGTAGGAGTGGTGGAGTCTAGGGGTGGGGGTCGGAGTGGTGGAGTCTAGGGGTAGGGGTAGGAGTGGTGGAGACTAGGGGTAGGAGTGGTGGAGTCTAGGGGTAGGAGTGGTGGAGTCTAGGGGTAGGAGTGGTGGAGTCTAGGGGTAGGGGTAGGAGTGGTGGAGTCTAGGGGTAGGGGTAGGAGTGGTGGAGTCAATGGGTAGGAGTGGTGGAGTCTAGGGGTAGGGGTAGGAGTGGTGGAGTCTAGGGGTAGGGGTAGGAGTGGTGGAGTCTAGGGGTAGGGGTAGGAGTGGTGGAGTCTAGGGGTAGGAGTGGTGGAGTCTAGGGGGAGGTAGGAGAGGTGGAGTCTAGGGGTAGGAGTGGTGGAGTCTAGGGCGGAAGTGTTGGAGTCTAGGGTAGGAGTGGTGGAGTCTAGGGGTAGGGGTATTAGAGGTGGAGTCTAGGGGTAGGAGTGGTGGAGTCTAGGGGGAGTGTTGGAGTCTAGGGTAGGAGTGGTGGAGTGTAGGGGTAGGGGTATTAGAGGTGGAGTCTAGAGGTAGGAGTGGTGGAGTCTAGGGGTAGGAGTGGTGGAGTCTAGGGGTAGGGGAAGGAGAGGTGGAGTCTAGGGGTATGGGTAGGAGGGGTGGAGTCTAGGGGTAGGGGTAGGAGTGGTGGAGTCTAGGGGTAGGAGTGGTGGAGTCTAGTGGTAGGGGTAGGAGTGGTGAAGTCTAGGGGTAGGAGTGGTGGAGTCTAGTGGTAGGGGTAGGAGTGGTGGAGTCTAGGGGTAGGAGTGGTGGAGTCTAGGGGTAGGAGTAGGAGTGGTGGAGTCTAGTGGTAGGGGTAGGAGTGGTGGAGTCTAGGGGTAGGGGTAGGAGTGGTGGAGTCTAGGGGTAGGGGTAGGAGTGGTGGAGTCTAGGGGTAGGGGTAGGAGTGGTGGAGTCTAGGGGTAGGGGTAGGAGTGGTGGAGTCTAGGGGTAGGGGTAGGAGTGGTGGAGTCTAGGGGTGGGGGTCGGAGTGGTGGAGTCTAGGGGTAGGGGTAGGAGTGGTGGAGTCTAGGGGTAGGGGTAGGAGTGGTGGAGTCTAGGGGTGGGGGTAGGAGAGGTGGAGTCTAGGGGTATGAGTGGTGGAGTCTAGGGGGGGAGTGTTGGAGTCTAGGGTAGGAGTGTTGGAGTCTAGGGGTAGAGGTAGGAGAGGTGGAGTCTAGGGGTAGGAGTGGTGGAGTCTAGGGCGGGAGTGTTGGAGTCTAGGGGTAGGGGTAGGAGTGGTGGAGTCTAGGGGTGGGGGTCGGAGTGGTGGAGTCTAGGGGTAGGGGTAGGAGTGGTGGAGACTAGGGGTAGGAGTGGTGGAGTCTAGGGGTAGGAGTGGTGGAGTCTAGGGGTAGGAGTGGTGGAGTCTAGGGGTAGGGGTAGGAGTGGTGGAGTCTAGGGGTAGGGGTAGGAGTGGTGGAGTCAAGGGGTAGGAGTGGTGGAGTCTAGGGGTAGGGGTAGGAGTGGTGGAGTCTAGGGGTAGGGGTAGGAGTGGTGGAGTCTAGGGGTAGGGGTAGGAGTGGTGGAGTCTAGGGGTAGGAGTGGTGGAGTCTAGGGGGGGAGGTAGGAGAGGTGGAGTCTAGGGGTAGGAGTGGTGGAGTCTAGGGCGGAAGTGTTGGAGTCTAGGGTAGGAGTGGTGGAGTCTAGGGGTAGGGGTATTAGAGGTGGAGTCTAGGGGTAGGAGTGGTGGAGTCTAGGGGGGGAGTGTTGGAGTCTAGGGTAGGAGTGGTGGAGTGTAGGGGTAGGGGTATTAGAGGTGGAGTCTAGGGGTAGGAGTGGTGGAGTCTAGGGGGAGTGTTGGAGTCTAGGGTAGGAGTGGTGGAGTGTAGGGGTAGGGGTATTAGAGGTGGAGTCTAGGGGTAGGAGTGGTGGAGTCTAGGGGTAGGAGTGGTGGAGTCTAGGGGTAGGGGAAGGAGAGGTGGAGTCTAGGGGTATGGGTAGGAGGGGTGGAGTCTAGGGGTAGGGGTAGGAGTGGTGGAGTCTAGGGGTAGGAGTGGTGGAGTCTAGTGGTAGGGGTAGGAGTGGTGGAGTCTAGGGGTAGGAGTGGTGGAGTCTAGTGGTAGGGGTAGGAGTGGTGGAGTCTAGGGGTAGGAGTGGTGGAGTCTAGGGGTAGGAGTAGGAGTGGTGGAGTCTAGTGGTAGGGGTAGGAGTGGTGGAGTCTAGGGGTAGGGGTAGGAGTGGTGGAGTCTAGGGGTAGGGGTAGGAGTGGTGGAGTCTAGGGGTAGGGGTAGGAGTGGTGGAGTCTAGGGGTAGGGGTAGGAGTGGTGGAGTCTAGGGGTAGGGGTAGGAGTGGTGGAGTCTAGGGGTGGGGGTCGGAGTGGTGGAGTCTAGGGGTAGGGGTAGGAGTGGTGGAGTCTAGGGGTAGGGGTAGGAGTGGTGGAGTCTAGGGGTGGGGGTAGGAGAGGTGGAGTCTAGGGGTATGAGTGGTGGAGTCTAGGGGGGAGTGTTGGAGTCTAGGGTAGGAGTGTTGGAGTCTAGGGGTAGAGGTAGGAGAGGTGGAGTCTAGGGGTAGGAGTGGTGGAGTCTAGGGCGGGAGTGTTGGAGTCTAGGGTAGGAGTGGTGGAGTCTAGGGGTACGGGTAGGAGAGGTGGAGTCTAGGGGTAGGGGTAGGAGTGGTGGAGTCTAGGGGTATGGGTAGGAGGGGTGGAGTCTAGGGGTAGGGGTAGGAGTGGTGGAGTCTAGGGGTAGGAGTGGTGGAGTCTAGTGGTAGGGGTAGGAGTGGTGGAGTCTAGGGGTAGGGGTAGGAGTGGTGGAGTCTAGGGGTAGGAGTGGTGGAGTCTAGTGGTAGGGGTAGGAGTGGTGGAGTCTAGGGGTGGGGGTCGGAGTGGTGGAGTCTAGGGGTAGGGGTAGGAGTGGTGGAGTCTAGGGGTAGGGGTAGGAGTGGTGGAGTCTAGGGGTGGGGGTAGGAGAGGTGGAGTCTAGGGGTATGAGTGGTGGAGTCTAGGGGGGGAGTGTTGGAGTCTAGGGTAGGAGTGTTGGAGTCTAGGGGTAGAGGTAGGAGAGGTGGAGTCTAGGGGTAGGAGTGGTGGAGTCTAGGGCGGGAGTGTTGGAGTCTAGGGTAGGAGTGGTGGAGTCTAGGGGTACGGGTAGGAGAGGTGGAGTCTAGGGGTAGGGGTAGGAGTGGTGGAGTCTAGTGGTAGGGGTAGGAGTGGTGGAGTCTAGGGGTAGGGGTAGGAGTGGTGGAGTCTAGGGGTAGGGGTAGGAGTGGTGGAGTCTAGGGGTAGGGGTAGGAGTGGTGGAGTCTAGGGGTAGGAGTGGTGGAGTCTAGGGGTAGGGGTAGGAGTGGTGGAGTCTAGGGGTAGGGGTAGGAGTGGTGGAGACTAGGGGTAGGAGTGGTGGAGTCTAGGGGTAGGAGTGGTGGAGTCTAGGGGTAGGAGTGGTGGAGTCTAGGGGTAGGGGTAGGAGTGGTGGAGTCTAGGGGTAGGGGTAGGAGTGGTGGAGTCTAGGGGTAGGAGTGGTGGAGTCTAGGGGTAGGAGTGATGGAGTCTAGGGGTAGGGGTAGGAGTGGTGGAGACTAGGGGTAGGAGTGGTGGAGTCTAGGGGTAGCAGTGGTGGAGTCTAGGGGTAGGGGTAGGAGTGGTGGAGTCTAGGGGTAGGGGTAGGAGTGGTGGAGGCTAGGGGTAGGAGTGGTGGAGTCTAGGGGTAGGGGTAGGAGTGTTGGAGACTAGGGGTAGGAGTGGTGGAGTCTAGGGGTAGAAGTGGTGGAGTCTAGGGGTAGGGGTAGGAGTGGTGGAGTCTAGGGGTAGGAGTGGTGGAGTCTAGGGGTAGAAGTGGTGGAGTCTAGGGGTAGGAGTGGTGGAGTCTAGGGGTAGGAGTGGTGGAGACTAGGGGTAGGGGTAGGAGTGGTGGAGACTAGGGGTAGGAGTGGTGGAGTCTAGGGGTAGGGGTAGGAGTGGTGGAGACTAGGGGTAGGAGTGGTGGAGTCTAGGGGTAGAAGTGGTGGAGTCTAGGGGTAGGGGTAGGAGTGGTGGAGTCTAGGGGTAGGAGTGGTGGAGTCTAGGGGTAGGAGTGGTGGAGTCTAGGGGTAGGAGTGGTGGAGTCTAGGGGTAGGAGTGGTGGAGTCTAGGGGTAGGAGTGGTGGAGTCTAGGGGTAGGGGTAGGAGTGGTGGAGTCTAGGGGTAGGGGTAGGAGTGGTGGAGACTAGGGGTAGGAGTGGTGGAGTCTAGGGGTGGGGGTAGGAGAGGTGGAGTCTAGGGGTAGGAGTGGTGGAGTCTAGGGGGGGAGTGTTGGAGTCTAGGGTAGGAGTGGTAGAGTCTAGGGTTAGGGGTAGGAGAGGTGGAGTCTAGGGGTAGGGGTAGGAGTGGTGGAGTCTAGGGGTAGGAGTGGTGGAGTCTAGTGGTAGGGGTAGGTGTGGTGGAGTCTAGGGGTAGGGGTAGGAGTGGTGGAGTCTAGGGGTAGGAGTGGTGGAGTCTAGTGGTAGGGGTAGGTGTGGTGGAGTCTAGGGGTAGGGGGTAGGAGTGGTGGAGTCTAGGGGTAGGAGTGGTGGAGTCTAGGGGTAGGGGTAGGAGTGGTGGAGTCTAGGGTTATGGGTAGGAGTGGTGGAGTCTAGGGGTAGGGGTAGGAGTGGTGGAGTCTAGGGGTAGGGGTAGGAGTGGTGGAGTCTAGGGGTAGGGGTATGAGTGGTGGAGTCTAGGGGTGGGGGTCGGAGTGGTGGAGTCTAGGGGTAGGGGTAGGAGTGGTGGAGACTAGGGGTAGGAGTGGTGGAGTCTAGGGGTAGGAGTGGTGGAGTCTAGGGGTAGGAGTGGTGGAGTCTAGGGGTAGGGGTAGGAGTGGTGGAGTCTAGGGGTAGGGGTAGGAGTGGTGGAGTCAATGGGTAGGAGTGGTGGAGTCTAGGGGTAGGGGTAGGAGTGGTGGAGTCTAGGGGTAGGGGTAGGAGTGGTGGAGTCTAGGGGTAGGGGTAGGAGTGGTGGAGTCTAGGGGTAGGAGTGGTGGAGTCTAGGGGGAGGTAGGAGAGGTGGAGTCTAGGGGTAGGAGTGGTGGAGTCTAGGGCGGAAGTGTTGGAGTCTAGGGTAGGAGTGGTGGAGTCTAGGGGTAGGGGTATTAGAGGTGGAGTCTAGGGGTAGGAGTGGTGGAGTCTAGGGGGGGAGTGTTGGAGTCTAGGGTAGGAGTGGTGGAGTGTAGGGGTAGGGGTATTAGAGGTGGAGTCTAGAGGTAGGAGTGGTGGAGTCTAGGGGTAGGAGTGGTGGAGTCTAGGGGTAGGGGAAGGAGAGGTGGAGTCTAGGGGGTATGGGTAGGAGGGGTGGAGTCTAGGGGTAGGGGTAGGAGTGGTGGAGTCTAGGGGTAGGAGTGGTGGAGTCTAGTGGTAGGGGTAGGAGTGGTGGAGTCTAGGGGTAGGAGTGGTGGAGTCTAGTGGTAGGGGTAGGAGTGGTGGAGTCTAGGGGTAGGAGTGGTGGAGTCTAGGGGTAGGAGTAGGAGTGGTGGAGTCTAGTGGTAGGGGTAGGAGTGGTGGAGTCTAGGGGTAGGGGTAGGAGTGGTGGAGTCTAGGGGTAGGGGTAGGAGTGGTGGAGTCTAGGGGTAGGGGTAGGAGTGGTGGAGTCTAGGGGTAGGGGTAGGAGTGGTGGAGTCTAGGGGTAGGGGTAGGAGTGGTGGAGTCTAGGGGTGGGGGTCGGAGTGGTGGAGTCTAGGGGTAGGGGTAGGAGTGGTGGAGTCTAGGGGTAGGGGTAGGAGTGGTGGAGTCTAGGGGTGGGGGTAGGAGAGGTGGAGTCTAGGGGTATGAGTGGTGGAGTCTAGGGGGAGTGTTGGAGTCTAGGGTAGGAGTGTTGGAGTCTAGGGGTAGAGGTAGGAGAGGTGGAGTCTAGGGGTAGGAGTGGTGGAGTCTAGGGCGGGAGTGTTGGAGTCTAGGGTAGGAGTGGTGGAGTCTAGGGGTACGGGTAGGAGAGGTGGAGTCTAGGGCGGGAGTGTTGGAGTCTAGGGTAGGAGTGGTGGAGTCTAGGGGCACGGGTAGGAGAGGTGGAGTCTAGGGGTAGGGGTAGGAGTGGTGGAGTCTAGGGGTATGGGTAGGAGGGGTGGAGTCTAGGGGTAGGGGTAGGAGTGGTGGAGTCTAGTGGTAGGGGTAGGAGTGGTGGAGTCTAGGGGTAGGGGTAGGAGTGGTGGAGTCTAGGGGTAGGAGTGGTGGAGTGTAGTGGTAGGGGTAGGAGTGGTGGAGTCTAGGGGTGGGGGTCGGAGTGGTGGAGTCTAGGGGTAGGGGTAGGAGTGGTGGAGTCTAGGGGTAGGGGTAGGAGTGGTGGAGTCTAGGGGTGGGGGTAGGAGAGGTGGAGTCTAGGGGTATGAGTGGTGGAGTCTAGGGGGAGTGTTGGAGTCTAGGGTAGGAGTGTTGGAGTCTAGGGGTAGAGGTAGGAGAGGTGGAGTCTAGGGGTAGGAGTGGTGGAGTCTAGGGCGGGAGTGTTGGAGTCTAGGGTAGGAGTGGTGGAGTCTAGGGGTACGGGTAGGAGAGGTGGAGTCTAGGGGTAGGGGTAGGAGTGGTGGAGTCTAGGGGTATGGGTAGGAGGGGTGGAGTCTAGGGGTAGGGGTAGGAGTGGTGGAGTCTAGGGGTAGGAGTGGTGGAGTCTAGTGGTAGGGGTAGGAGTGGTGGAGTCTAGGGGTAGGAGTGTTGGAGTCTAGGGTAGGAGTGTTGGAGTCTAGGGGTAGAGGTAGGAGAGGTGGAGTCTAGGGGTAGGAGTGGTGGAGTCTAGGGCGGGAGTGTTGGAGTCTAGGGTAGGAGTGGTGGAGTCTAGGGGTAGGGATAGGAGAGGTGGAGTCTAGGGGTAGGGTCAGGAGTGGTGGAGTCGAGGGGTAGGGGTAGGAGTGGTGGAGTCTAGTGGTAGGGGTAGGAGTGGTGGAGTCTAGGGGTAGGGGTAGGAGTGGTGGAGTCTAGGGGTAGGGGTAGGAGTGGTGGAGTCTAGGGGTGGGGGTCGGAGTGGTGGAGTCTAGGGGTAGAAGTGGTGGAGTCTAGGGGTAGGGGTAGGAGTGGTGGAGTCTAGGGGTAGGGGTAGGGGGGCAGTGAGTGGTGAGTCTAGGGGTAGGGGTAGGAGAGGTGGAGTCTAGGGGTAGGGGTGGTGGAGTCTAGGGGGAGTGTTGGAGTCTAGGGTAGGAGTGGTGGAGTCTAGGGGTAGGGGTAGGAGTGGTGGAGTCTAGGGGGAGTGGTGGAGTCTAGGGGGGAGTGTTGGAGTCTAGTGGGGGAGTGGTGGAGTCTAGGGGGGAGGAGGTGGAGTCTAGGGGTAGGAGTGGTGGAGTCTAGGGCGGGAGTGTTGGAGTCTAGGGGTAGGAGTGGTGGAGTCTAGGGGTAGGGGTAGGAGAGGTGGAGTCTAGGGGTAGGGGTCAGGAGTGGTGGAGTCTAGGGGTAGGAGTGGTGGAGTCTAGGGTAGGGGTAGGAGTGGTGGAGTCTAGGGGTAGGGGGTAGGAGTGGTGGAGTCTAGGGGTGGGGTAGGAGTGGAGTCTAGGGGTGGGGGTTGGAGGGTGGAGTCTAGGGGTCTAGGGTGGTGGAGTCTAGGGGTAGGGGTAGGAGGTGGAGTCTAGGGGTAGGGTGGTGGAGTCTAGGGGTAGGGGAGTAGGGCAGGAGGTGGAGTCTAGGGGTAGGGGTAGGAGTGGTGGAGTCTAGGGGTTGGGGTGGGAGTGGTGGAGTCTAGGGGTAGGGGTGAGTCTAGGGGGGTGGTGGAGTCTAGGGGGAGTGTTGGAGTCTAGGGGGAGGAGTGGTGGAGTCTAGGGGGGAGTGGTGGTGGAGTCTAGGGGTAGGGGTGGTGGTGGAGTCTAGGGGTAGGGGTGGTAGTGGTGGAGTCTAGGGTAGGGGTGGTAGTGGTGGAGTCTAGGGGTAGGGTGGTGGTGGTGGAGTCTAGGGGTAGGGGTGGTGTGGTGGAGTCTAGGGGGGGTGGTGGTGGTGGAGTCTAGGGGTAGGGGTGGTGGTGGTGGAGTCTAGGGGTAGGGGTGGTGGTGGTGGAGTCTAGGGGTAGGGGTGGTGGTGGTGGAGTCTAGGGGTAGGGGTGGTGGTGGTGGAGTCTAGGGGTAGGGGTGGTAGTGGTGGAGTCTAGGGGTAGGGGTGGTGGTGGTGGTCTAGGGGTAGGGGTGGTGGTGGAGTCTAGGGGTAGGGGTGGTGGTGGTGGAGTCTAGGGGTAGGGGTGGTGGTGGTGGAGTCTAGGGGTAGGGGTGGTGGTGGTGGAGTCTAGGGGTAGGGGTGGTGGAGTGGGGTGGAGTCTAGGGTAGGGGTGGTGGTGGTGGAGTCTAGGGGTAGGGGTGGTGGTGGTGGAGTCTAGGGGTAGGGGTGGTGGTGGTGGAGTCTAGGGGTAGGGGTGGTGGTCTAGGGGTAGGGGTGGTGGTGGTGGAGTCTAGGGGTAGGGGTGGTCTAGGGGTAGGGGTGGTGGTGGTGGAGTCTAGGGTAGGGGTGGTAGTGGTGGAGGGGGTAGGGGTGGGGTGGTGGTGGGAGTCTAGGGGTAGGGGGGGTAGGGGTGGTAGTGGTGGAGTCTAGGGGTAGGGGTGGTGGTGGTGGAGTCTAGGGGTAGGGGTGGTGGTGGTGGAGTCTAGGGGTAGGGGTGGTGGTGGTGGAGTCTAGGGGTAGGGGTGGTGGTGGTGGAGTCTAGGGGTAGGGGTGGGTGGTGGAGTCTAGGGGTAGGGGTGGTGGTGGTGGAGTCTAGGGGTAGGGGTGGTGGTGGTGGAGTCTAGGGGTAGGGGTGGTGGTGGTGGAGTCTAGGGGTAGGGGTGGTGGTGGTGGAGTCTAGGGGTAGGGGTGGTGGTGGTGGAGTCTAGGGGTAGGGGTGGTGGTGGTGGAGTCTAGGGGTAGGGGTGGTGGTGGTGGAGTCTAGGGTAGGGGTGGTGGTGGTGGAGTCTAGGGGTAGGGGGGGTGGTGGTGGTGGTGGAGTCTAGGGGTAGGGGTGGTGTGGTGGAGTCTAGGGGGGGTGGTGGTGGTGGAGTCTAGGGGTAGGGGTGGTGGTGGTGGAGTCTAGGGGTAGGGGTGGTGGTCTAGGGGTAGGGGTGGTGGTGGTGGAGTCTAGTCTAGGGGTAGGGGTGGTGGTGGTGGAGTCTAGGGGTAGGGGTGGTGGTGGTGGAGTCTAGGGGTAGGGGTGGTGGTGGTGGAGTCTAGGGGTAGGGGTGGTGGTGGTGGAGTCTAGGGGTAGGGGTGGTGGTGGTGGAGTCTAGGGGTAGGGGTGGTGGTGGTGGAGTCTAGGGGTAGGGGTGGTGGTGGTGGAGTCTAGGGGTAGGGGTGGTGGTGGTGGAGTCTAGGAATAGGAGTCTTGGGACAGCATTTGTGTTTAGGGAGTCCTTTAGATTAGAGGCTATAGGGATGTCCAGGGATGTTATCTTGTGTGAATATAAGTGTGTGAATTGGAGAGGAACTCCTGCTAAACATTCAAAATGTAGTGAGTACTTTTGGGTGTCAGGGAAAATGTATGTATTAAAAACTACATTCTTTTCTTTAGTAATGTAGTGTAGTAAAAGTAAAAGTTGTCCAAATATGAAAAAGTAAAGTACAGATACAACAAATAACTACTTAAGTAGTACTTTAAAGTGTTTGCACTTAAATACTGTGTTTTGTCATAGGTACGGCTGAATAAAAAGAGACAGTACACACACCAACATGACAGTGGGGCTTTCTCACACTCACAAATACTGTACATACTCCTGCATTCATATGGGAATGTTATCTAAGGCTTAAACCTGGACAACGTATGCCAGAGATCTGTGTCTGCTGCAGTGTTGGGAAAGCTACTCTGAAAATATAGTTTACCAAGCTACCAATTACTTCACAATGGAAGAAGTTCATCTATATCTACATCTGATATGTAATAGACTACAAATTGCAAGGACATATCTCTCTGAAGTCAGATGTTAACAGAGTGTGTGATTTTGCCTATTAAACACAAAAAGTGAGAATTAGGCACACACATTGTATTCAAGTCAGAATTAGGCTGGTCTGATGCCGAAAAAGAAAGATCATTTTTGCAAAAAAAGTATTGTGTAGTTCCAGTAGTTAGCTACTGTCAAATATATCATTAACTACTGAAATCACTACCCAGATTTGAACTCATATCAAACATTATTTGTCATATTGCCCAAATACAACAAGAGTAGACGTTACAGTGAAATGCTTACTTACAAGCCCTTAACCCCAAAAAAGTAAGAGATAATAATAACAAATAATTAAAGAGCAACAGTAAATAACAATAGCGGGGCTATATACAGGGGTACCGTTACAGAGTCAGTGTGCAGTGTCGAGGTAATTGAGGTAGTATGTACATGTAGGTACAGTAATTAAAGTGACTATGCATAGATGAACACTTAGAGTAGCAGCAGCATAGAAAAGGGGGGGCAATGCAAATAGCAAATAGTCTGGGAAGCCATTTGATTAGCTGTTCATGAGTCTTATGGCTTCGGGGTAGCTGTTTAGAAGCCTTTTGGACCTGCCGTGTGGTAGCAGAGAGAACAGTCTATGACTAGGGTGGCTGGAGTCTTTGGCCATTTTTAGGGCCTTCCTCTGACACTGCCTGGTATAGATGTCCTGGATGGCAGGAAACTTGGCCCCGGTGATGTACTGGGCCGTATGCACTACCCTCTGTAGTGCCTTGTGTTCGTAGCCTGAGCAGTTGCCGTACCAGGCAGTGATTCAACCCGTCAAGATGCTCTCGATGGTGTAGCTGTAGAACCTTTTGAGGATTTGAGGACCCATGCCAAATCTTTTCAGTGGTAGGCCTGTGAATAGCATTCTCACATAGGTATTATTCAATGAATAGCATTCTCACATAGGTATTACTTTTGTCCAGGTGGGAAAGGGCAGTGTATAGTGCAATACAAATTGCATCATCTGTGGATCTGTTGGTGCAGTATGCAAATTGGAGTGGGTCTAGTGTTTCTAGGATAATGGTGTTGATGTGAGCCATGACCAGCCTTTCAAAGCATTTCATGGCTACAGGTGTGAGTGCTATGGGTCGGTAGTCATTTAGGCAGGTTACCTTAGTGTTCTTGGGCTCAGGAACTATGGTTGTCTGCTTTAAATATGTTGATATTACAGACTCAGACATGGAGAGGTGGTCAGCGCATGCTCGGAGTACACGTCTTGGTAATCCGTCTGGCCCCGCAGCCTTGTGAATGTTTACCTGCTTAAAGGTCTTATTCACATTGGCTGCGAAGAGCGTGATCACACAGTCGTCTGGAACAGCTGATTCTCTCATGCATGTTTCAGTGTTATTTGCCTCGAAGCGAGCACAGAAGTTATTTAGCTCGTCTGGTAGGCTCGTGTCCCTGGGCAGCTCTCGGCTCTGCTTCCCTTTGTAGTCTGTAAGGGTTTGCAAGCCCTGCCATATCCGATGGGCGTCAGAGCCGGTGTAGTACGATTCAATCTTAGTCCTGTATTGACGCTTTGCCTGCTTGATGGTTCGTCGGAGGGCATAGCGGGATTTCTTATAAGCTTCCGGGTTAGAGTCCCGTTCCTTGAAAGCGGCAGCTCTACCCTTTAGCTCAATGCGAATGTTGCCTGAAATCCATGACTTTTACTCCAATCGTCATATTAGAGTAAAAGCAAAGATACCGTAATAGAAAATTAAAAGTGAAAGTCACCCAGTAAAATACTACTTCAGTAAAAGTCTAAAAGTATTTGGTTTTAAATATACATTAAGTATCAAAAGTAAATGTAATTGCTAAAATATACTTGCTTTCACCTTGCTTATATAAAGCAAACCAGATGGCACGATTTCCTTGTTTTTTAAATTTACAGATAGCCAGGGGCAAACTCCAACACTCAGACATAATTTACAAATTATTTGTGTTTAGTGAGTCCACCAGATCAGAGGCAGTGGGGATGACCAGGGATGTTCTCTTGATAAGTGTGTGAATTTGACCATTTTCCTGTCCTGCTAAGCATTCGAAATGTATGGAGTAAACAGTACATTATTTTCTTCAGGAATGTAGTGAAGTAAAAGTAAAAATTGTCAAAAATATAAATAGTAAAGTACTAAAGTAGTAAAAATCTACTTAAGTAGTACTTTAAAGTTGTTTTACTTAAGTACAGCAATGGAATTTAGTTCAACTACCACCAAGCTCCTGCAAAATGTACATGTAGTCCACTACTCCCCAACAATGGTCAGCTGACACAGTCGGAATTCAACGATACCATTTGAGTTGCACTTTCATGGATCATGTAGAATTGACCTCAAAATTCCACATTTAGCCAGTTATCCCTGGTGTTACTTAACAGGACTAGATGTTCTGCCCTCCTCCCAGGGTTTTCCTGTCAGCCTGTTGTGTGGAGTGAGCTGTGAGTTGGACACAAAGGGGTGGGATAAGTCAGAGAGGATAATGGCTGAAGTATAATGAAAGTTATTTGTTGGAAAAATCTCCACCAAATTGACCCGAAACCGTTTCACTGACATTACAAAATCTGGCTTTTCTGCAGAGGAGTTGTCTCACCTTCTGTACACCATTGGCTGTTTACCCTCCCTGTGCAAATAAACCATCTTATTTATCAAATGCCAGCCCAGCCAAACGCTCCTTATTAAAACAGGAAAAACAGAATTAGCTCTATTTGAGTGAGGAGTTTGGTAGGATCAGGATGTTCAGATCACATCATATTTATACAAAACATGCCCGTGGGAACAAAAACAGGTCTTTTTTTAAAGCAGACACATAAAGCTACACAATCAAATGCACAACAATAATACAAACTGTTATTCCTTGGTTTCTTTTCTTCATTTTCCCAACTATGAGAATCAGAGAGATGCCTAGATATCACAAGGGTGAAATTATGACCTCAAGTGGGCCCTTTATTTGAAGCATGCTATGTATCTGGCACCACGTGTCCATAGTTGGCCTATATTATCTCCTGACTGTAGACATTACAGCTGAGATCACACACTAATCATCAAGGCCCAGACAGATCAGACAGACACACTGAGAAATAATAGCTATCTTGAGCTGAACGTTGAAATAATTTCTGTACCCATACACACAGACTAATGGGAAATCTCAAGGATTAAGATAATTAAGAGAACTGACTTATAAACTACCAAAGCTGACAAAACTGCTGACAACAAGTAGATGTAAAAACGTCTGTTTTGAATGAATCTAGATCACCACTCCCTCGTGTGGTAGAATATTGCTGAGGATATCAACCATCTACACTCCCTCACTCCCTCGACAAAGCAATACTTAATCTAGCCTTTTGGGGGCCCAAAGCAATTCTACTGTTTTTGCCTTGGGGCTAGACTAATTTACAAATCTAACAATTGTTAGCTGACATGGGCTAATTGAGTGACTGTCAGTGACTGACATAACAAGAGAAAAACTGATGATGCACAACCAAATGTCAAACTTGCACCTTGTAAGTTATACAATTCTAACTCTCAACAGTAAAAAAAAAATGTTTTTGCAGTTTTAAAGTGTGTTTTTTTCCCCCATCAAAATCTGTCAGTTTAATCTGTGAGATAGCAGATTTTTTTGCGTGGGCTCAATCCACTGCATCTGCCCATGTCTGCCTTCTGCATATGACTCTCTGGAAAGGGGAGACTCTCACAAACACAATGGTGTTCTCCGTGTTTCTCTATGACCACAACAAGCGTCACGGGACTCGTCTGAATGTATCCCATACAAACAAATGGAAGTACAGCATGGAGGTAGTTTTGCACCCCCAAAACTATGGGGTTTAAATATGTGTAAAAAACAAAACGTCCTAGATATAGGACAAACATTTTAAAACCTTGTTCCTTATGATTTATTTTCTTTTTCTATATTTCTTGCAATTTATGAATGTGTTATTCAATTAGTTTCTATGGGCTACAGCAGTAAATGCCAAATTCAGTATTCATCAGATTATTTTATATCATTTTTTGGGATACTTAAAGGGCTCATGCACATTTTGCCATGGGGCAGATAATTCTTTTTCGATTTTATGACAAATTGTATGCAATTCTACAAATTTTGCCATGGGGCAGAGATTTTTGTTGTTGCAGTTTTATTGTTAATGTCTTACAATTCCACAGATTTTTCTGGGATTTATGCCATGTTAATGATATCTGAGTGAGAGTGACTATCAAAATCAATGGGAGCCCTCTGGGCACGTGCCCTGCGTGAGCGGTCAGTATTCTGCCATTATTACTGGCTAGGCTAACGTACTTATCTAAAAAGTGTTGGCTGACATGGCTAATTGAGTGACTGACATAACAAGAAACAATTTGGTGATGCACAACTTGCACCTTGTGTACTCCAATATTCTAACTCGAAACAATAAGTTCAGACCTGACTGAGTTACTGCAAAAACATTTTTTATATATATTTTTATTTTTGGTCTGGGGTTCCCTAGCGTCCTGGGGCCCTAAGTGACCACTACGTCATTTATGCCTGTAGCCAGTCCAAACTTCATCAAAGGGATGTCAATGTTATTGTTCATGAAATCATCTCCCATCCATGGTAAAATCAAACCCAGGTCAGTTAACAAAGTCCTGTATCTTAGATTCCCAACCTAGATTCCTCTGTCTCCGCTTAGTCTCTCCTCATCAGTGCTCTTCAGTAAGGATGAGGAGAGCTGAAATTTTTGTGATGCAGGCATCTGTAAAACCTCAGGAGACTAGTTTGCCTGCCAAGAGAGAGAAGGGAGGGCGTCATTAAAATGGGGCTTTAGCATTGTAATTTAATGCCACCCCTGCACTCTTTACTGCCACTGCTGCACACACTTGAATAGCTTCAGATGGAGCGTGATCCACAGCAAACATCCCCCTTATCGCCGTAAAATCATATTCAACTAATTTACCAGCCCTTTTGTCTGCTCTGCTGTTTGCAAATCAAGGAGTGTGAGAGAAAAGATCTTTAATCAATCACGCAGTTCATCTGCATACCTTCTGCAATGTTGACAGACCTGCCTTTTGGGGAGCTCACACGTAGATGTCACTGCAAATAACACAATCCATGTGGAATTTAGTGCAGCTGGACAGCCACTGCAGGTATGGCTTTACCAACCTCCCCCTGCAGGTTTAAACACATTTTCTGACCTATTCAATGTCTTTGTACAGCTCACTCTGACATCTCGGTTCATTGTTCTCAAGACAGATCAAACACAGCTTGAAAAGCTTGAAAACGTGTTTATGTGATTTCATTGCTAACAATGAAATAGTATAATTAAGAATAGTGTTTTCTTCCAAACTTCTAATTGCAGTAATTTTCTGAGCATGGTTTGGACTATATACAATCATTAAAGAATTTGGTTAAAGGACTTCGTCCCAGCATGGTCCGTGTGGTTCTTTCTAAAGAGACAGTGTGTGGTCAAGTAAGTCTTATGATCGTGTAAGTAATGAGCTTGAGCCAGCATTCCTTCTGCTTTCTGTGGCGAAAGATCGAATAAATGATCCTGCCAGTTACCACAGAATAATCTTGGGTGGACCTGGTTACGCTGTTCCCAAGGGAGATCATCTTGGCTTTTTAAGCCTTTTAGTGTAATTCATTTGTTTTGGTTATTACATGCCAGTTACACATATAGAGTGAAACACAGCTTGCTTTGCGAATAGTTGATTCTACAGGCTATATTATAATACCATCTGAAAACGGATAAAGTGAGAACTATAACAAGTGAGCTGGAGGTGTTGCACTGTGAAGCCACAATCTGTACATGTCAAAATGAGGCCATGTCAGTGTGAATAGGGGAACACGTCACCCATGGAATGTAATAAATATCATAACGTAATATCATTGGTTAAGAGCATCAGAACTACACAGAAAACATATCTGTCAGGAGAGCTTTAGATCATATGTCGGTGGAACTTGCAGTTAAATGAGACATCGGTTCTAGTGACAGATCTAAGGAACTGTGCACTCATCACTGGATGAGGTTTTTAAATGTAACCTTAATTTAACTAGGCAAGTCAGTTTAGAACAAATGATTATTTACAATGACAGCCTAACGGGGAAACAATGGGTTTACTGCCTTGTTCAGAACAATAGATTTAAACCTTGTCAGCTCAGGGATTTGATCTAGCAACCTTTCAGTTACTAGCCCAATGCTCTAACCACTAGGCTACCATGCCGCCTGAGATGTCCTTGAAGAAGTCCAATTTGTTATTATTAATCCATTGAGAAATGTTTTATGAATGTTATGAGATGCTGTTGAAAGGGTACTTACAGTACAGTAGTCGATTGGCAGGTGCTGACTGATGCTTTTCGGGGGAACCAAGAGTACATTCCAAAAGCAAAAGGACAAGAACTCACTTAGTGACAAAAATCTTTTTTTTTAAATTATATATATTCCCAACAAAAAAAAAAAAAATCTGAAACACTGAATAATTCTCTATCATTCCATGTATTCTGTGAAAATGGTACCCATATGATTTGTGGATATACACTGTACTGCTGGTATTGTACAAAAACACATCTGTCAACAATTAATCCCCTGCACACACACACACACACACACACACACACACACACACACACACACACACACACACACACACACACACACACACACACACACACACACACACACACACACACACACACACACACACACACACACACACACACACACACACACACACACACACATCAACCATAATGAAATTATTTCCAGTAAGACATGTCAGCACCAGTAAAACTCTCTGTAAAGGAGCAGGGAACCCACAAGTTGAGCCGAGTCCAACCGACCAGACTGGCATCCACAGCCTTGTGCTGTAACAAGGACCCTGTGATGGTTATGGGAAAGAGAGATGGAAGATTGAGCATACACTTGGCTCACTGGGTTTTCCATTCTGTCATCTACCAGCAGCTTCTAGCTTAGCAACATACAATGGCGCAGTCTTATAAGTCTACTAAACAAAATCTGACTCAAAATAAGTCAGACCACACAAAGATGTATTGTGTCCAATGTAAATTGTAACAGTGTTCGTTAAATTCATTTGACTTGATCTATGATCTAATAAGCAACACTCGCAAAGACAAAAAAACTCTATAGACACACACACACACACACAATCAGGCCAGGCTCCAGACCGGAATAACTGATTTCCTGCCTAGTCATTGAGCAGAAACTTTGACGTTCAACGGTGCTTTCCATCATCATGAGGGTTAGCCTAAGGCAAAAACCAATGGAAAATATGTGTACAGTATATCAAATGAAGGACTACAATATGTAGAAAAAAAAGAGGTAGGGAAGTGCTGCTTAGGTACACAATAGTAGATTTTGGTAGACAGAGGGTGCTCTTTGGTAAAAGAGGTAGGGAAGTGCTGCTTAGGTACACAATAGTAGATTTTGGTAGACAGAGGGTGCTCTTTGGTAAAAGAGGTAGGGAAGTGCTGCTTAGGTACACAATAGTAGATTTTGGTAGACAGATGGTGCTCTTTGGTAAAAGGGGTAAATTGATCATGGTAGAGAAAGGAGGACCAAGGCACTCTTCGTATAATTCAGAAAAATACCATTATTTGTATGGAAATGTCACACCTATTCCTGTTGCCTCCTGATACTTTGCCATTGGACAAACAGATAACAATCAGGGACAAACATGTACAATAAAATGGTTTCGCAAGTGAGCAGTCAAAATGTCCTTCAGTATAACAGCAGTATCTTTTCACTCAACAGATAGAAATGACCTTATGACATATTTGTCAAGCACAACCGAATATTATCCAACTAGCAGGTTAAGTCAAACCAAATAAGATAGTAGTGGAAGACCAAGGTTTTCATTACAAAGTTTTATCACAGTGACATTGTACTTCCAAGTCTAAGTCTACAGGCTACTGTGTGGAATGCATGTGGATTCCTGTTGTCAAAACACTGATTGAAGTGTTTTGGAGTAACTAAGTATTTCAGATCTTGGTTTCGGTAGCCAAGGAAATGAGTGAGGGAGTTAAGATCTCCCCTTGGCCCTAACCTCTGACTTGTGTGATACGCCACATCCGCATGCAGCCACACACACAATAAACCCATCCAAAATACTGTCTTTGTTCTTCAAAAGTTATAAGGCATGGGGAAGCTGTTGCCACAGTAGCTCCAACGTTTAGGGCAAAACATACAATGCAAAAAGGGGAAGTTTTGAGCAGACAGACATACTGTAGCCAACATGTGCATAGTTATTATAATATATGCTTGAACCAAGTAATATTTCCACTTACCTTATTGCTTAATAATGCTTACATATTTTGCAATTCTCATCACACATGTATATTTGTTTATTTTATTGATTTAACTTTATTTAACTTTATTCTGTCCTATTCTACTGTATCTTAGTCTATGCTCTTACATTGCTCTTCCAAATATTTATATATTCTTAATTCCATTCCTTTACTTTAGATTGTGTGTATTGTTAGATATTACTTGTTAGATATTACTTCACTGTTGGAGATAGAAACACAAGCATTTTGCTACACCCACAATAACATCTGCTAAACACATGTATGTGACCAATAACATCTGCTAGACATGTGCATGTGACCAATAACATCTGCTAAACACATGTATGTGACCAATAACATCTGCTAAACATGTGTATGTGACCAATAACATCTGTTAAACACATGTATGTGACCAATAACATCTGCTAAACATGTGTATGTGACCAATGCTAAACATGTGCATGTGACCAATAACATCTGCTAAACATGTGTATGTGACCAATAACATCTGCTAAACACATGTATGTGACCAATAACATCTGCTAAACATGTGTATGTGACCAATAACATCTGCTAAACACATGTATGTGACCAATAACATCTGCTAAACATGTGCATGTGACCAATAACATCTGCTAAACATGTGTATGTGACCAATAACATCTGCTAAACATGTGTATGTGACCAATAACATCTGCTAAACATGTGTATGTGACCAATAACATCTGCTAAACATGTGTATGTGACCAATAACATCTGCTAAACATGTGTATGTGACCAATAACATCTGCTAAACATGTGTATGTGACCAATAACATCTGCTAAACACATGTATGACCAATAACATCTGCTACCAATAACATCTGCTAAACACATGTATGTGACCAATAACATCTGCTAAACATGTGTATGTGACCAATAACATCTGCTAAACATGTGTATGTGACCAATAACATCTGTAAACATGTGTGACCAATAACATCTGCTAAACACATGTATGTGACCAATAACATCTGCTAAACATGTGTATGTGACCAATAACATCTGCTAAACACAAATAACATCTGCTAAACACATGTGACCAATAACATCTGCTAAACATGTGTATGTGACCAATAACATCTGCTAAACATGTGTATGTGACCAATAACATCTGCTAAACATGTGTATGTGACCAATAACATCTGCTAAACACATGTATGTGACCAATAACATCTGCTAAACACATGTATGTGACCAATAACATCTGCTAAACAAACATGTGTATGTGACCAATAACATCTGCTAAACATGTGTATGTGACCAATAACATCTGCTAAACACGTGTATGTGACCATGTGACCAATAACATCTGCTAAACATGTGCATGTGACCAATAACATCTGCTACACGTGTATGTGACCAATAACATCTGCTAAACATGTGCATGTGACCAATAACATCTGCTAAACATGTGTATGTGACCAATAACATCTGCTAAACACATGTATGTGACCAATAACATCTGCTAAACATGTGTATGTGACCAATAACATCTGCTAAACATGTGTATGTGACCAATAACATCTGCTAAACATGTGTATGTGACCAATAACATCTGCTAAACATGTGTATGTGACCAATAACATCTGCCAATAACATCTGCTAAACATGTGTATGTGACCAATAACATCTGCTAAACATGTGTATGTGACCAATAACATCTGCTAAACACGTGTATGTGACCAATAACATCTGCTAAACATGTGTATGTGACCAATAACATCTGCTAAACATGTGTATGTGACCAATAACATCTGCTAAACATGTGCATGTGACCAATAACATCTGCTAAACACGTGTGTGTGACCAATAACATCTGCTAACCATGTGTATGTGACCAATAACATCTGCTAAACATGTGTATGTGACCAATAACATCTGCTAAACATGTGTATGTGACCAATAACATCTGCTAAACATGTGTATGTGACCAATAACATCTGCTAAACACATGTATGTGACCAATAACATCTGCTAAACACATGTATGTGACCAATAACATCTGCTAAACATGTGCATGTGACCAATAACATCTGCTAAACATGTGCATGTGACCAATAACATCTGCTAAACATGTGCATGTGACCAATAACATCTGCTAAACACATGTATGTGACCAATAACATCTGCTAAACATGTGCATGTGACCAATAACATCTGCTAAACATGTGTATGTGACCAATAACATCTGCTAAACACGTGTATGTGACCAATAACATCTGCTAAACACGTGTATGTGACCAATAACATCTGCTAAACATGTGTATGTGACCAATAACATCTGCTAAACACGTGTATGTGACCAATAACATCTGCTAAACATGTGTATGTGACCAATAACATCTGCTAAACATGTGTATGTGACCAATAACATCTGCTAAACATGTGTATGTGACCAATAACATCTGCTAAACATGTGTATGTGACCAATAACATCTGCTAAACATGTGTATGTGACCAATAACATCTGCTAAACATGTGTATGTGACCAATAACATCTGCTAAACATGTGTATGTGACCAATAACATCTGCTAAACACGTGTATGTGACCAATAACATCTGCTAAACACATGTATGTGACCAATAACATCTGCTAAACATGTGTATGTGACCAATAACATCTGCTAAACACATGTATGTGACCAATAACATCTGCTAAACACATGTATGTGACCAATAACATCTGCTAAACATGTGTATGTGACCAATAACATCTGCTAAACACGTGTATGTGACCAATAACATCTGCTAAACATGTGTATGTGACCAATAACATCTGCTAAACATGTGTATGTGACCAATAACATCTGCTAAATCAAACATGTATGTGACCAATAACATCTGCTAAACATGTGTATGTGACCAATAACATCTGCTAAACACATGTATGTGACCAATAACATCTGCTAAACATGTGTATGTGACCAATAACATCTGCTAAACACATGTATGTGACCAATAACATCTGCTAAACACATGTATGTGACCAATAACATCTGCTAAACACATGTATGTGACCAATAACATCTGCTAAACACGTGTATGTGACCAATAACATCTGCTAAACATGTGTATGTGACCAATAACATCTGCTAAACACGTGACCAATAACATCTGCTAAACACGTGTATGTGACCAATAACATCTGCTAAACATGTGTATGTGACCAATAACATCTGCTAAACACGTGTATGTGACCAATAACATCTGCTAAAAACACGTGTATGTGACCAATAACATCTGCTAAACACATGTAAACACATGAGACCAATAACATCTGCTAAACACGTGTATGTGACCAATAACATCTGCTAAACACGTGTATGTGACCAATAACATCTGCTAAACACGTGTATGTGACCAATAACATCTGCTAAACACGTGTATGTGACCAATAACATCTGCTAAACACATGTATGTGACCAATAACATCTGCTAAACACATGTATGTGACCAATAACATCTGCTAAACACATGTATGTGACCAATAACATCTGCTAAACACGTGTATGTGACCAATAACATCTGCTAAACACATGTATGTGACCAATAACATCTGCTAAACACATGTATGTGACCAATAACATCTGCTAAACACGTGTATGTGACCAATAACATCTGCTAAACACATGTATGTGACCAATAACATCTGCTAAACACGTGTATATAACAAATAACATCTGATTTGGATGGATATTCTCCACTCAGAACAGACCAAACACCTTTTCTACCAAATACAGTAAATGGCGTCATATTAAGGTCATCATGCAATAGGATTAGCATAGTGAATATAGGCATACGTTCACTGTGCTAATTCTACTGTATTTTAGTCTATGTTCTTACATTGCTCATCCAAATATTTATATATTCTTAATTCCATTCCTTGACGTTGAATGTGTGTATTGTTACTTGTTCGATATTACGGCACTGTTGGAGATAGAAACGCAAGCATTTTGTTACACCCTCATTAATAACTTTTGAAAACCTCTCATTCCGTCAATTAGGCCTAGCCTGCTCTCCAGTGGTGATAGAGTTATCTACACCACAGTGATAGAGTGATCTACACCACTGCAAATCACGAAAACACTATGCGCAGCATGCACGCGGATACTTGTGTGCCCGCGTCTCCATCCAAGATCCTGGCAGTTGTTCTCCAACATGGCGACGTCAGGTGAGAATTATGTTAGCTCAATTCTGCATGGGCCGGGTGTTTATAGAAAGGGATGGATTCACCGTTTTGAAATGCATACTTTTTCCGGGTGTGTCGACTTCACATGCTTTGTGTCAGGAGGGGCTGTAATCGTGGCGGACGCTGCAGGGGGGAGTGGGCATGGAACCATGTAAACATCGCACTTTACAGGGTAACGTTATTTTTCTCCGAAGACCAGCTGGTCATTGTGCACAGGAATGATCATGCACCATCATAGATAGTATGCAACTGTCGCAGTCCCAAACAAACTATGTCAACACAATTAGTTATATCTGCAGGGTTGTAGAAATATGTACCCAAAGTTATATAGACACTTGACCTGACATCTATGTAAACAAAGAGTAGACAGCTGGCTAGCCTCCGTTGACAGTGTCTGGGGCATGCGTAGTAGACCAGGGTGGGGGGTAGTTTATGTTTTTGTGGTGCGTCAACATCTGATGGAGGAGGGAATTGGTAATGGCCTCATTTCATGCTCTTCTGCAAGTCTGTGAAGTGAACATCCACATTACACACGGTTCTGTGACCCATGTGGCGGGCTTGGAATGACCCTTACAAATCGGGCTCTGTTAGTCTCTTTGCAGGGATATTATTTTCCGTCAATGACTCACTGCTAAGTGCAACATACGCAAAAACGCTTGCCTGATTCAATCCCTTTGGCGCAAAAGCAAGCCACGCTGAGTTGTACACTACTGGGATGGCCAGGTTACCCGTCCACCCTTATTGCTGGAATCATAGTGTCGCGACCCTGGGTTTATAAGCGCTGTGCTTTTGCGGCTTTGTCGATAGCGTGCCGGACCTCTGGCTCGAATGTCGAGGGTTCGAGACCTGTTTCATTACAATATTGTAAAGGATAGTGTAAAAATACATGATCCAAGCCAGCACAATAAGGCCAAAGACAGTATGAAGATATGTTACATGTCCTTCTCCACTATAATCCCCAATCACACTTGTAATGTGTAAAAAGAAAAACGTCATGGCGATGTTGGCAAGCTAAACTAATGCGTGGAATCACGTAATCGTGTTTAGCGCCGAACTGCGCATTTGTAACTCAAAGGCACTCCTTCAATATAAAGTTGTTTTTGACAACAACAAAAAATGAAAAAGTGTCTTTCAGTCACTTTCACGAGGTAGGAGTAATAACATGTTCAACTATTTAAGACATTGGCTCGAATCTAGGTTGTGCCTTTAGATTTCGAGGAAAATTATTCCATAGACGGGGGTGCAGCAGCACTACCATTTTCCTGTCACAGTGAGTCTTGTCAGAAACTTGCCAAAGAGCTGTTTGACCATGATAAAATGTCACCCTCTCCTCACAGCAGCTAAGAAGACGGGGAATAAGACCCTATCCCTGACTAACTTCCTGGCAGAGGACAAGGGGGGTAATGCACCCCCAAGTTACCCCCCCACCAAGCCCACTAGCAGCTGGGCTGAGGAGACAGATGACCTAGACACAGAGGGTGAGATTCTTCAGGAAAAGGATTCAGCATCAGAGTTATTTGTTCTCCTTTCTCCAATACGTTGAGTGTTCCCAACCAGGATACATGTTGTTAAGATTTGGCTACTGTAACTCATGTAGGCCCAATGCTGTTCTGTGACATTCATCTCTGGTCAGTACACAGAACAGCATCTGACCCATCTTATCGTAAGGATCTGTACGTACCAAGGCAGCATGATCTTAAAAGGAAATCTGCAGTTTAAACAATGACAAAAATTGCGACCCCGGCACTGTTTTTAGCAACTATCTGAGGATTGGGGCTGGAGAAATGTAACCACTCTCAAATTCATAGACAGAGTTATGCATGCAATGACACATCATCCATGAGATCAAAATTATACTTTCAACCATGTTTTGAGGCTATAAATTGTTTGTTTACAATTACATTGTTTATAAACAATGGAGTAAAAGTGAAAACTGTAACTAGGCCACACAGGAACATTCAATGTTGACCTGGTAAGCAACTCCAGTGTATATTTGGCCTTGTGCTTTAGGTTATGGTGCTGCTGAAAGGTGAATTTGTCTCCCAGTGTCTGTTGGAAAGTAGACTGAACCAGGTTTTCCTCTAGGATTTTGCCTGTGCTTAGCTCTATTCCATTTATTTTTATCCCCCCCAAAAAAAAATTCACTAGTCTTTGCCAATTACAAGCATACCCATAACATGATGCAGCCACCATCATACATTTGAAGAGTGGTGCTCAGTGATGTGTTGTGTTGCATTGGCACCAAACATAACACTATGTATTCAGAACATTCAGTTCATTTCTTTGCCACATTTTTTGCAGTTTTACTTTAGTGCCTTTAGTGCCTTATTGCAAAAATGCATGTTTTGGAATATTTGTATTTTGTACAGGCTTTGTTCTTTTCACTCTTTTTACTCTAGGTTAGTATTGGGGAGTAACTGCAGTGTTGTTGACCCATCCTCAGTTTTCTCCTATCACAGCCATTAAACTCTAACTGTTTTAAAGTCACCATTGGCCTCATGGTGAAATCCCTGAGCGCTTTCCATTAAGGTGTATTGTGTGTAGGTGAGAGACACAAAATCTGAATTTAATACATTTTAAATTTTAAATTCAGACTGTAACACAACACAAAGTCAAGGGGTGTGAATACTTTCTGAAGGCACTGTATATTATTAATTTGAAAGTTTAAAAAAATAATAATAATGTTCAATCATCGATTGGCCCTTTAACCTCCAATCCCTCTAAATTTCTCCCTTCTCCCTCCAGTATCCACCTCCTGGCATACAGAGGAGGATATTTCCCGGGCCCCAGCCATCGACCGCACCATCCTGCCCACAGCACCCCGTTCAGCCCGGGCCCCAGCCATCGACCGCTCCATCCTGCCCACAGCACCCCGTTCAGCCCGGGCCCCAGCCATCGACCGCTCCATCCTGCCCACAGCACCCCGTTCAGCCCGGGCCCCAGCCATCGACCGCTCCATCCTGCCCACAGCACCCCGTTCAGCCCGGGCCCCAGCCATCGACCGCTCCATCCTGCCCACAGCACCCCGTTCAGCCCTGGCCCCAGCCATCGACCGCTCCATCCTGCCCACAGCACCCCGTTCAGCCCGGGAGCCAAAGTTGACCGCTCTTGTATTCCTCGCGGTCCCCCTTACACCGCCTTCCTGGGCAACTTGCCCTACGACGTGACTGAGGACTCCATCATGGACTTCTTCAGGGGCGTGGGGGTAAGTGCATTTCACATTTAGCACATGTTTGGCCCTACCCAAAACATAACATTTAGCCTAAATCTGTTGTGTTACACTGTTAAATCCTATGTGGGTCCTCTGTAGCTCAGTTGGTAGTGCATTGCACTTGTAATGCCAGGATAGTGGATTCGATTCCCAGGTCCACCTGTACATAATATGTATGCAGGCATGACTGTAAGTCTCTTTGGATGAAAGCATCTGCTGCGTCTGTCTGTCTGTCTGTCTGTCTGTCTGTCTGTCTGTCTGTCTGTCTGTCTGTCTGTCTGTCTGTCTGTCTGTCTGTCTGTCTGTCTGTCTGTCTGTCTGTCTGTCTGTCTGTCTGTCTGTCTGTCTGTCTGTCTGTCTGTGTGTGTGTGTGTGTGTGTGTGTGTGTGTGTGTGTGTGTGTGTGTGTGTGTGTGTGTGTGTGTGTGTGTGTGTGTGTGTGTGTGTGTGTGTGTGTGTGTGTGTGTGTGTGTGTGTGTGTGTGTGTGTGTGTGTGTGTGTATAGATCAGTGCAGTACATCTTCCTAGAGAACCCAGTAACCAAGACCGCTCGAAGGGTTTTGGCTATGCTGAGTTTGATGATGTCGAATCTCTCCTGAGTGCCTTGAGTCTAAACAAAGAGGTTAGTCCATTTTACAAAGTGAGCTTCAAGGAAAATAGTCATTAGGTTTAGCCACAAGCTGGTGAAACGGCAGTCAATAGGTTTGGCCACTAGATGGCACATGTCATCCATTACTTTTTTAATGTTGTTTGCTCTTCCTCCTCTTCCTCCATGCAGAACTTCGGAAACAGAAGGATCCTTGTGGACATTGCAGATTGGTCTTGTGGGATTTGACATTTTGAACATTGAGATAATAAAGACATGATAGATCAGACGCATAGTATATTAAGGAGTGAGATCTGTAGAAAGAGAGTGACTGTGGAATGTGTTGGGTGGACGGGAGGAGATCAACGGATTGCTATTGGGGAGACGGATGGACATCTGTGGACTAGAAGGAGGAGGGGTTGAGGTCAGGAGGTGAGGTCAGATCCCCTGAAGGTAAAGGTTACTAAAGGTTTACTACCCTTTTCCTGTGGAACCATAAGATTTAAGGATTGGAGAGAAGGAGGAGTGTCTTAAGGGGGAGGTATATAACTGTGATGGTGAGAAATGTTGGTCTGTCTGACCCTTTGAGCAGAATTAAATTTGGTTAAAGCTTCTCTAGAGTCCGTGAGTTATTTACTCTGAAAGATAAGAACCTAACAGTCTAAGGACAAAGGTGTGAATATTATGTTTGCGTAGCTACAGTACAAAAGCTGAAGAACATACATACACACATCTAGGTACTTTTTTTTTGCAGATGATGGCGTTATAGGCGAACTCATGAAAAAGGAAAACGCCATACGATGCTGTTCATGCTCCCAGGTGATTTTGTTGCAATGTTTCGACCCTTCATCCCTTAGGTCTTATCCCAAGATGGCATAGCAGTCAGACGTCCTTTGTCCTCGTCTTGTTGTGTCCCATGTATATATATATTTACACCTTTCTTCGCATATCTTTTATATATTTTATTCTCCAAAAACTCAACTTCAAAACACTCTCCTGCAACCGGCCTCACCAATTAAAAAAAAAAAGAAGTTATTTATTTACCTCATCTGAAATCCACAATAGAAGCAATAGCCAGAAGCTAGCCAGTTTACTGGCTAATGTTAGTATTCAGCTAACCACTGTTTGTGGTCATCAGCTATCCTTTAGCTCGAAAATCTATCGGCAGTTTTGTACAACGCGACTCAGACCAGAACATACCGGACCTATTTTTCTTTCCATATCCCCGGATTTCAACCGCAAGCTCTGGACATTTACACCTGGATCTCGCAGCTAGCTAGCTGCTATCCGTGTGACTATTGGCTTACATCGATCCCGGAGCAAACATCAATTATTCCGGAGCTGGCCAGCTGAAGAGTTCCATCAGCCACTCCTGGGCTACAATCACCTATCCGGACCTGTTTTACTGCCGATGCGGAGCCCCACTGGACCTTCATGACTGGACTACCGACGTTATCTGCCTGAGGGAGTTATCCAACTGGCCCCTCCGTCGCGACATTACCTGAACGCCCATCTAGCTAATCGTTAGCTGTCTTATCGGCTGCTATCTAAATAGGTCTATCGGACAATTTTTCTTGGGTCACTATAACTATATATATTTTGCCAATTGGATTGATCCCCTCTACCACACGGAACCCCACTAATCTACCGACGGAAAGGCACGAGGTGGCTAAAAACAGACCTCCATCCTATGCTAGCCTGATGGCACGGCTAGCTGTCTGAATCGCCGTGAACCCAACCAACCTCATTACTCAATGGAGCCTTATGATCACTCAACTAAGCATGCCTCTCCTTAATGTCAATATGCCTTGTCCATTGCTGTTCTGGTTAGTGTTTATTGGCTTATTTCACTGTAGAGCCTCTAGTCCTGCTCACTATACCTTATCCAACCTATTAGTTCCACCAACCACACATGCGATGACATCACCTGGTTTCAATGATGTTTCTCGAGACAATATCTCTCTCATCATCACTCAATACCTAGGTTTACCTCCACTGTATTCACATCCTACCATACCTTTGCCTGTACATTATACCTTGAAACTATTTTATCGCCCCTAGAAACCTCCTTTTACTCTCTGTTCCAGATGACCAATTCTCATAGCTTTTAGCCATACCCTTATCCTACTCCTCCTCTGGTGATGTAGAGGTGAATCCAGGCCCTGCAGTGCCTAGCTCCACTCCTATTCCCCGTGCGCTCTCTTTTGATGACTTCTGTAACCGTAATAGCCTTGGTTTCATGCATGTTAACATTAGAAGCCTCCTCCCAAAGTTTGTTTTATTCACTGTTTTAGCACACTGCCAACCCGGATGTTCTAGCCGTGTCTGAATCCTGGCTTAGGGAGACCACCAAAAATTCTGAAATGTTCATCCCTAACTACAACATTTTCAGACAAGATAGAACGGCCAAAGGGGGCGGTGTTTCAAACTATTGCAAAGATAGCCTGCAGAGTTCTGTCCTACTATCCAGGTCTGTACCCAAACAATTTGAACTTCTACTTTTAAAAATACACCTCTCTAAAAATAAGTCTCCCACCGGTGCCGCCTGCTATAGACCACCCTCTGCCTCAAGCTGTGCTCTGGACACCATATGTGAACTGATTGCCCCCCCCCCCCCCCCCCATCTATCTTCAGAGCTCGTGCTACTAGGCGACCTAAACTGGAACATGCTTAACACCCCAGCTATCCTACAATCTAAGCTTGATGCCCTCAATCTCACAAAAATTATCAATGAACATACCAGGTACCACTACAAAGCCGTAAACACGGGCACCCTCATAGATATCATCCCAACCAACTTGCCCTCTAAATACACCTCTGCTGTTTCCAACCAAGATCTCAGCGTTCACTTCCTCATTGCCTGCATCTGTAATGGGTCAGCGGTCAAACGACCTCCACTCATCACTGTCAAACGCTCCCTGAAACACTTCATCGAGTAGGCCTTTCTAATCGACCTGGCCGGGGTATCCTGGAAGGATATTGATCTCATCCCGTCAGTAGAGGATGCCTGGTTATTTTTTAAGAATCCCTTCCTCACCATCTTAAAAAAGCATGCCCCATTCAAGAAATTTAGATCCAGGAACAGATATGGCCTTTGGTTCTCTCCAGACCTGACTGCCCTTAACCAAAACAAAAACATCCTATGGCGTTCTGCATTAGCATCGAACAGCCCCCGTGATATGCAACTTTTCAGGGAAGCTAGAAACCAATATACACAGGCAGTTAGAAAAGCCAAAGCTAGCTTTTTCAAGCAGAAATTTGCTTCCTGCAACACAAACTCAAAGTTCTGGGACACTGTAAAGTCCATGGAGAATAAGAACACCTCCTCCCAACTGCCCTCTGCACTGAGGATAGGAAACACTGTCACCACTATAATCACTATAATTGAGCATTTCAATAAGCATTTTTCTACGGCTGGCCATGCTTTACACCTGGCTACCCCTACCCCGGTCAACAGCACTGCACCCCTCACAGCAACTCGCCCAAGCCTTCCCCATTTCTCCTTCTCCCAAATCCAGTCGGCTGATGTTCTGAAAGAGCTGCAAAATCTGGACCCCTACAGATCAACCGGGCTAGACAATCTGGACCCTTTCTAAAACGATCTGCCGAAATTGTTGCCACCCCTATTACTAGCCTGTTCAACCTCTCTTTCGTGTCATCTGAGAATTCCCAAAGATTGGACAGCAGCTGCGGTCATCCCCCTCTTTAAAGGGGGGGGACACTCTTGACCCAAACTGCTACAGACCTATATCTATCCTACTCTGCCTTTCTAAGGTCTTCGAAAGCCAAGTCAACAAACAGATTACCGACCATTCCGAATCCCACCGCTATGCAATCTGGTTTCAGAGCTGGTCATGGGTGCACCTCAGCCACGCTCAAGGTCCCAAACGATATCTTAACCGCCATCGATAAGAAACAATACTGTGCAGCCATATTCATTGACCTGGCCAAGGCTTTCGACTATGTCAATCACCACATCCTCATCGGCATCGGTAAAGTCCCCCCTTATCTCAGCTCGCTGGTCACCATAGCAGCACCCACCTGTATCTCTCTGGTCAACCCCAAAACCAATTCTTCTTTCGTCCGCCTCTCCTTCAAGTTCTCTGCTGCCAATGACTGGAACGAACTACAAAAATCTCTGAAACTGGAAACACTTATCTCCCTCACTAGTTTTAAGCACCAACGGTCAGAGCAGCTCACAGATTACTGCACCTGTACATAGCCCACCTATAATTTAGCCCAAACAACTACATATTTCCCTACTGTATATATTTATTTATTTTGCTCCTTTACACTTCTTTATTTCTATCTCTACTTTGCACATTCTTCCACTGCAAATCAACCATTCTAGTGTTCTACTTGCTATATTGTATTTACTTCGCCACCATGGCCTTTTTTTGCCTTTACCTCCCTTATCTCACCTCACTTGCTCACATTGTATATATACTTATTTTTCTACTGTATTATTGACTGTATGTTTGTTTTACTCCATGTGTAACTCTGTGTTGTTGTATGTGTCGAACTGCTTTGCTTTATCTTGGCCAGGTCGCAATTGTAAATGAGAACCTGTTCTCAATTTGCCTAAATAAAGGTGAAATAAATAAAATAAAAAATCAGGAATGCATGTCCTAGGTTGGAGTGGAAGGACCTACAGTTGAAGTTGGAAGTTTACATACACCTTAGCCAAATATATTTAAACTCAGTTTTTCACAATTCCTGACATTTAATCCAAGTAAAAATTCCCTGTTTTAGGTCAGTTAGGATCACCACTTTATTTTAAGAATGTGAAATGTCAGAATAATAGTAGAGATGGATTTATTTAAGCATTTATTTCTTTCATCACATTCCCAGTGGGTCAGAAGTTTACATACACTCAATTAGTATTTGGTAGCATTGCCTTTAAATTGTTTAACTTGGTTCAAACATTTCGGGTAGCCTTGGCCCATTCCTGGTGTAACTGAGTCAGGTTTGTAGGCCTCCTTGCTCTCACACGTGTTTTCAGTTCTGCCCACAAATGTTCTATAGGATTGAGGTCAGGGCTTTGTGATGGCCACTCCAATACCTTGATTTTGTTGTCCTTAAGCCATTTTGCCACAACTTTGGAAGTATGCTTGGGGTCATTGTCCATTTGGAAGACCCATTTCCGACCAAGCTTTAACTTCCTGACTGATGTGTTGAGATGTTGCTTCAATATATCCACATAATTGTCCCTCCTCATGATGCCATATATTTTGTGATGTGCACCAGTCCCCCTGCAGCAAAGCACCCCCACAACATGATGCTGCCACCCACGTGCTTCACGGTTGTGATGGTGTTCTTCGGCTTGCGAGCGTCCCCCTTTTTCCTCCAAACATAACGATGGTCATTGGCTAAACAGTTCTATTTTTGTTTCATCAGACCAGAGGACATTTCTCCAAAAACTACGATCTTTGTCCACATGTGCAGTTGCAAACCGTAGTCTGGCTTTTTATGGCAGTTTTGGAGCAGTGGCTTCTTCCTTGCTGAGCGGCCTTTCAGGTTATGACGATATAGGACTCGTTATACTGTGGATATAGATACTTTTGTACCTGTTTCCTCTAGTGTCTTCACAAGGTCCTTTGCTGTTGTTCTGGGATTGATTTGCACTTTTTGCACCAAAGTAGGTTCATCTCTAGGAGACAGAACGCCTCTCCTTTCTGAGCAGTATGACGGCTGCGTGGTCCCATGGTGTTTATACTTGCGTACTATTGTTTGTACAGATGAACGTGGTATCTTCAGGCGTTTGGATATTTCTCCCAAGGATGAACCACACTTGTGGAGGTCTACAATTTGTTTTCTGAGGTCTTGACTGATTTCTTTTGATTTTTCCGTGATGTCAAGCAAAGAGGCACTGAGTTTGAAGGTAGGCCTTGAAATACATCCACAGGTACACCTCCAATTGACTCAAATTATGTCAATAAGCCTATTAGAAGCTTCTAAAACCATGATATAATTTTCTGGAATTTTCAAAGCTGTTTAAAGGCACAGTCAACTTAGTGTATGTAATCTTCTGACCCACTGGAATTGTGATACAGTGAAATAATCTGTCTGTAAACAATTGTTGGATAAATTACTTGTCTTGCACATAGTAGATGTCCTAACCGACTTGCCAGAACTATAGTTTGTTTACAAGAAATTTGTGGAGTGGTTGAAAAAACTAGTTTTAATGACTCCAACCTAAGTGTATGTAAACTTCCGACTTCAACCGTATTACTGAGGTTGGTGTATGTATTCCATGCCCTGCCAATTTCAATTCCATCCAACTTTTTAAATCAAATAAATGGCCTGCTCTCCAACTTTATTTGGGATGGGAATACCTCAAGATTCAAATGGACTGTTTTACACTTGCTACATTCCCGACAGAATTCACACAGAAATGTCACATCTCTGTTGGAGATGCAAAGAGCACAACAGAACCCTATTACATGTGCTGGTCATGTGACTAACATCTTTTGGGGATAATGTCTGTGCTAGCATTTCATTGTGTCTAGGAATTTACATCCATCCATCTCCACGATTTATGTCTGTTGGGAAATGTAAATATTGGTGATCGATGTCAGAATAATTTTTAAATCTAGGTCTAATTGCTGCAAAACAATGTATACCCATCGATTGGAAAGCCTCATGCTCACCGTCAATACCAAACTGGAGGGTTGACAATCTAGTAACCTCCCTTTAGATTTGATATATTATAAAGTTAACCAAAAACTGAAAATATTTGACAAACTTTGGAAAATATATGTTGATCACATTCGACTTTTGTATAGTGGGTGTTGTGTTTTTGTTATGTTGTTTGTGAAGTCTTGTAGTATGACTAATATTGTATTTTTGCTTCCCTCGGGTAGTTTTGACTGTTGCGGTGGTGGTGGGGGTGGGGGTGGGGGTGGTGGTGGTGGGGGTCGCAGGGCATTTGGCACTGGCTACAGGCATGATGAGGAAGGACAGGATAGCTACCGGCAAGATGGCTACTGACAGGATAGCTACTGACGGGATGACACCAGGGTAGTGGGGATCGCTATGGTGACCGTGGTGGTGACCGATACGATAGACCGGAGGAAAGCCGTTGTGACCGAGGTGAGAAGGTTTTAAATAAAATTGTCATTCTTAATGTGCACTGGCCCAGCCACACAGTACCAGGGTGTACATTAAAACCTCTCCTTTTTTTGTCCTCTATGGTCATACCCAGGTGCTGTGGAGAGGCCCAAGTTGATACTGAAACCCCGTAGCCTACCTAAAGAGGTGGAGCAGAGCAGTGCCCCGTCTGCCCGCTCGGACAGGGCTGCCTCCATCTTCGGTAGGGCCAAGCCAGTGGACACGGCTGCCAAGGAGAGAGAGGTGGAGGAGAGGCTGAAGAGGGAACAGGAAAAACTGCAGCGAGAGTTAGAAGACAGAATCACCGACCACAATCCCAGAGAGAGGTATGTTACGAAAGGGAAGAAGATCATAGGCTAACATGAGGAAATGGAGTATGTCTGTAGAATAAACTTAAATTATACTGTGTTATGTTATCTTTGACTCATTGATCCTGACCATCCCTCAGGCACCCCAGCTGGCGCAGTGAGGACCAACCTGCAGGACGCTCTCAGACTGGCAGTGAGTCTTCCCAAACCAGACAACCGTGGCCAATCTGGCAGAGGTGAGCAATTTACTGGTTATGATGGGTAATTGAGTCAGTGACGATATCAGTACTCTATTCTCTTAGACACCTTCAGAGGCTAATGTTGAGGTGCAAGCAGGCTCCTTTCCCAGGGTTGGTATAAAAGCAGGACACTCATTTCCTGTTGGACATTTGTTGACATAGGACAACAGTCATATAGTGTTTTTATTTTATTCTTCCTCTCTGATTCCCAGCCTCCAAGCGCAGGGAGAGCGAACGCTCGGTGGACAGTGGGCGTGAAGAGGAGCCCTCCTCCCCTGTGGCCGAGCCCTCCCAGACAAGACAGTCCGCCTTGCTCCACCTCCCAAGGAGAACGCCTGGGCCAAGAGGACCACGCCCGTTGGGGGCTCCAGTGAGGGCGAGGCCCGGCCACCGTCTCCCCCGCAATGACACACCCCTACAGCTCACCAGGTTAGAGGTCATCCTGTAGATTAATTCTATGGTACACCTCACCCTACAATCCACAGTCCCCTAACTGAAGGTAGTTTTATTGCACCTAACTGAAGGTAGTTTTATTGCACCTAACTGAAGGTAGTTTTATTGCACCTAACTGAAGGTAGTTTTATTGCACCTAACTGAAGGTAGTTTTATTGCACCTAACTGAAGGTAGTTTTATTGCACCTAACTGAAGGTAGTTTTATTGAACCTAACTGAAGGTAGTTTTATTGAACCTAACTGAAGGTAGTTTTATTGACATCTGTCCTTTTTGTATTTTCCCACTCCTCCTGCTTAGCTGATGATGAAGTGCCTCAGGCAGATAAAGAAGGTAAGCATTGATTGCTGACAAACTGAATGTAACTGCTACATTCAGGTTTTAGGGATTTTCAAACGTTTCAATTGAAAAACGGATCTACTTTTTCCCCCCAATTCTGTTCAGAGGTCGATCGCAGCGAATAGATACAGTATGCAGCCTTGATATAATGGACGCAGACCCACATGACAATATGGAGGACAATGCATAGGGAGGGTGAATGAAAGAAGTGAAGAAGATGGAAGATGCAAAGAATGAGGTCTGCCCAGCAACCTGGCTGGAGCAGCTCTACAGCTCCCTTCCTGCTAACCTGCTTAAAGAGAAACCCACCCCACTGCCGGCTGGCTGCACCTTCAAGATTGGACCTAAACATAGAGAAATACTAGTCTGGGTACCAGTCTTTTTAGCTAACATTCCACTTCTTGTCACTCCTGACAATTTTCCAAATCTTTGGCAAGGAGTGTTATGTAATATATCAAAACAGAGACAGCAACCAGGTTAGAGAAATGCTGGACGGGTTTTTAATAAGGTTGAATTTGTCATTATAAAAAAACATGTAAAAGGTGGGGTTGAGAGATGTGTAGCTACATGCGTCTTCACCACCCGCCAGTCGAGATGCTGGACTATGTAGGTTCTCTGAGCTCTAAACCTGGTTATACTAATGCTGGAGGGTCTATCTCAGAGGGACAGACTGGAGTTTTAAATAAAAGAAAAGACAGGAAAGTCCCCTGTTTTAAGGGGCACAAAAAAATGTACTGTGGGGGATGCGATGTTTGTGTTTCTCTGATCATCATCTGTAGCCGTCATTAACTGGATCTTTTCAGCCACTGTCCCAATATACCGCCAATGGCTTCCTCTCCAGAAAGGAAACGCTTCCTTCCTTCCACCTCATCCGGACCTGCCTGAAAATCTCCTGGCAAAACCAGGATGTCATGAAAAAAATTGTGTGAACTGTCCTAAATGTATTGGAGGCATGATCTTCACTCACTCTTATCCATGGGCCATGTGTTGAATGGAATTGAATGCAGAAGGTGTTTTTGACATTGTATGTACTGTATGTAACCCCACTATCACAAGTGAAGAAGCACATCTCATTGGATGTTTGTTTCTCTATGTAACGTGCATGAATGTGGAAACAGACTCATGTGGTTCTTTAAGCCATGGGAATGTTGAGATGGATTTCATCAACTCCATGTGGGTAGGTCACAGAGTGGGAGAGATTTACCAAAGTGGATATAAGGAATGTATTTTATGGTATACCACTACTAAATTATGCAAGTTTTGATTTTCTGAATCTAACCCATCACTTCACAGCTTAGTGCGTTATTCACCCACTTTTTCCGTTTCTTCTGTTGAACTGGGCTTTAAGTTTCTCTGTCACATTTTAGGTTCTCTTGTTCACTTCAAATAGATAAAAAAATACAATATTTGACTGTTGATCTTGTAATATCCTGTATATCCTAACCACCCCTTCCACCACACCCCTGACCCCTGTGACCTTTTAAGCTGGGTTTTGGCCCAGGTTGTGACCTCTGACATTCAGTTCTCCACTTCAGAACGCTGATGGGAAACAGGCATTGCTGTGTAACTGAGGAGAGAGGGAGCGATGGGAGTAAGCTGGGGTCTGAGGACGTCGTGGGTCCTGAGGCATATACTATAGTCTGAGGATGGCGTGGGTCCTGAGGCATATACTATAGTCTGAGGATGGCGTGGGTCCTGAGGCATATACTGTAGTCTGAGGATGGCGTGGGTCCTGAGGCATATACTATAGTCTGAGGATGTCGTGGGTCCTGAGGCATATACTGTAGTCTGAGGACGTCGTGGGTCCTGAGGCATATACTGTAGTCTGAGGATGGCGTGGGTCCTGAGGCATATACTGTAGTCTGAGGATGGCGTGGGTCCTGAGGCATATACTGTAGTCAGAGGGGGGGGGGGGTTCCTTAGGAGTGTGCTGTAGTCAGAGGAGGAGGGGGTTCCTTAGGAGTGTGCTGTAGTCAGAGGAGGAGGGGGGTTCCTTAGGGGTGTGCTGTAGTCAGAGGAGGAGGGGGTTCCTTAGGGGTGTGCTGTAGTCAGAGGAGGAGGGGGTTCCTTAGGAGTGTGCTGTAGTCAGAGGAGGAGGGGGGTTCCTTAGGAGTGTGCTGTAGTCAGAGGAGGAGGGGGTTCCTTAGGAGTGTGCTGTAGTCAGAGGAGGAGGGGGGTTCCTTAGGGGTGTGCTGTAGTCAGAGGAGGAGGGGGGTTCTTAGGAGTGTGCTGTAGTCAGAGGAGGGGGGTTCCTTAGGAGTGTGCTGTCAGAGGAGGGGGGGGTATCTTAGGAGTGTGCTGTAGTCAGAGGAGGAGGGGGGTTCCTTAGGGGTGTGCTGTAGTCAGAGGAGGAGGGGGTTCCTTAGGAGTGTGCTGTAGTCAGAGGAGGAGGGGGTTCCTTAGGAGTGTGCTGTAGTCAGAGGAGGAGGGGGGTTCCTTAGGAGTGTGCTGTAGTCAGGAGGAGGGGGGTTCCTTAGGAGTGTGCTGTAGTCAGAGGAGGAGGGGGGTTCCTTAGGGGGTAGTCAGAGGAGGAGGGGGTTCCTTAGGAGTGTGCTGTAGTCAGAGGAGGAGGGGGTTCCTTAGGGGTGTGCTGTAGTCAGAGGAGGGGGGTTCCTTAGGAGGGGGGTTCCTTCCTTAGGAGTGTGCTGTAGTCAGAGGAGGAGGGGGTTCCTTAGGAGTGTGCTGTAGTCAGAGGAGGGGGGTTCCTTAGGAGTGTGCTGTAGTCAGAGGAGGGGGGGGGTATCTTAGGAGTGTGCTGTAATCAGAGGAGGAGGGGGGTTCCTTAGGAGTGTGCTGTAGTCAGAGGGAGGGGGGTTCCTTAGGAGTGTGCTGTAGTCAGAGGTGGAGGGGGGTTCCTTAGGGGTGTGCTGTAGTCAGAGGAGGAGGGGGGTTCCTTAGGAGTGTGCTGTAGTCAGAGGAGGAGGGGGTTCCTTAGGAGTGTGCTGTAGTCAGAGGATGAGGGGGTTCCTTAGGAGTGTGCTGTAGTCAGAGGAGGAGGGGGGTTCCTTAGGAGTGTGCTGTAGTCAGAGGAGGAGGGGGGGGTTCCTTAGGAGTGTGCTGTAGTCAGAGGAGGAGGGGGGTTCCTTAGGGGTGTGCTGTAGTCAGAGGAGGAGGGGGGTTCCTTAGGGTGTGCTGTAGTCAGAGGAGGAGGGGGGGATTCCTTAGGAGTGTGCTGTAGTCAGAGGAGGAGGGGGGTTCCTTAGGAGTGTGCTGTAGTCAGAGGAGGAGGGGGTTCCTTAGGAGTGTGCTGTAGTCAGAGGAGGGGGGGTTCCTTAGGAGTGTGCTGTAGTCAGAGGTGGAGGGGGGGGGGTTCCTTAGGGGTGTGCTGTAGTCAGAGGAGGAGGGGGGTTCCTTAGGAGTGTGCTGTAGTCAGAGGAGGAGGGGGTTCCTTAGGAGTGTGCTGTAGTCAGAGGAGGAGGGGGGGGGGTTCCTTAGGAGTGTGCTGTAGTCAGAGGAGGAGGGGGTTCCTTAGGGGTGTGCTGTAGTCAGAGGAGGAGGGGGGTATCTTAGGAGTGTGCTGTAGTCAGAGGAGGGGGGTTCCTTAGGAGTGTGCTGTAGTCAGAGGAGGGGGGGGTATCTTAGGAGTGTGCTGTAGTCAGAGGAGGAGGGGGGTTCCTTAGGGGTGTGCTGTAGTCAGAGGAGGAGGGGGTTCCTTAGGAGTGTGCTGTAGTCAGAGGAGGAGGGGGGGGGTTCCTTAGGAGTGTGCTGTAGTCAGAGGAGTGGGGGTTCTGGAGTGTGCTGTAGTCAGAGGAGGAGGGGGGTTCCTTAGGAGTGTGCTGTAGTCAGAGGAGGAGGGGGGTTCCTTAGGAGTGTGCTGTAGTCAGAGGAGGAGGGGGTTCCTTAGGGGTGTGCTGTAGTCAGAGGAGGAGGGGGGTTCCTTAGGAGTGTGCTGTAGTCAGAGGTGCTGTAGTCAGAGGGGGGGGGGTTCCTTAGGAGTGTGCTGTAGTCAGAGGAGGGGGGTTCCTTAGGGTGTGCTGTAGTCAGAGGAGGAGGGGGTTCCTTAGAGTGTGCTGTAGTCAGAGGAGGGGGGGGTATCTTAGGAGTGTGCTGTAGTCAGAGGAGGAGGGGGGTTCCTTAGGAGTGTGCTGTATTCAGAGGAGGAGGGGGTTCCTTAGGGGTGTGCTGTAGTCAGAGGAGGAGGGGGTTCCTTAGGAGTGTGCTGTAGTCAGAGGAGGAGGGGGGGTTCCTTAGGAGTGTGCTGTAGTCAGAGGAGGAGGGGGGGTTCCTTAGGGGTGTGTCTTCCTTAGTGTGCTGTAGTCAGAGGAGGGGGGTTCCTTAGGAGTGTGCTGTAGTCAGAGGAGGAGGGGGTTCTTAGGAGTGTGCTGTAGTCAGAGGAGGAGGGGGGTTCCTTAGGAGTGTGCTGTAGTCAGAGGAGGAGGAGGGGGTCCTGGAGTGTGCTGTAGTCAGAGGAGGAGGGGGGTTCCTTAGGGGTGTGCTGTAGTCAGAGGAGGGGGGGTATCTTAGGAGTGTGCTGTAGTCAGAGGAGGGGGGGGTTCCTTAGGAGTGTGCTGTAGTCAGAGGAGGGGGGGGGGTATCTTAGGAGTGTGCTGTAGTCAGAGGAGGAGGGGGTTCCTTAGGAGTGTGCTGTAGTCAGAGGAGGAGGAGGGGGTCCTGGAGTGTGCTGTAGTCAGAGGAGGAGGGGGTTCCTTAGGGGTGTGCTGTAGTCAGAGGAGGAGGGGGGTTCCTTAGGGGTGTGCTGTAGTCAGAGGAGGGGGGTTCCTTAGGAGTGTGCTGTAGTCAGAGGAGGAGGGGGTTCCTTAGGGGTGTGCTGTAGTCAGAGGAGGAGGGGGGGGGGGTTCCTTAGGGGTGTGCTGTAGTCAGAGGAGGGGGGGGGTTCCTTAGGAGTGTGCTGTAGTCAGAGGAGGGGGGGTCCTTAGGAGTGTGCTGTAGTCAGAGGAGGAGGGGGGGTTCCTTAGGAGTGTGCTGTAGTCAGAGGAGGAGGGGGGGGTTCCTTAGGAGTGTGCTGTAGTCAGAGGAGGGGGGGGGTTCCTTAGGAGTGTGCTGTAGTCAGAGGAGGAGGGGGGGGTTCCTTAGGGGTGTGCTGTAGTCAGAGGAGGGGGGTTCCTTAGGAGTGTGCTGTAGTCAGAGGAGGAGGGGGGGGGGGGGGTCCTTAGGAGTGTGCTGTAGTCAGAGGAGGGGGGGTTCCTTAGGAGTGTGCTGTAGTCAGAGGAGGAGGGGGTTCCTTAGGAGTGTGCTGTAGTCAGAGGAGGGGGGTTCCTTAGGAGTGTGCTGTAGTCAGAGGAGGGGGGGTTTCCTTAGGAGTGTGCTGTAGTCAGAGGAGGAGGGGGTTCCTTAGGAGTGTGCTGTAGTCAGAGGAGGAGGGGGGTTCCTTAGGAGTCTACTGTAGTCAGAGGAGGGGGTTCCTTAGGAGTGTGCTGTAGTCAGAGGAGGGGGGTTCCTTAGGAGTGTGCTGTAGTCAGAGGAGGAGGGGGGTATCTTAGGAGTGTGCTGTAGTCAGAGGAGGGGGGGGTTCCTTAGGAGTGTGCTGTAGTCAGAGGAGGGGGGGGTTCCTTAGGAGTGTGCTGTAGTCAGAGGAGGAGGGGGTTCCTTAGGAGTGTGCTGTAGTCAGAGGAGGAGGGGGGTTCCTTAGGAGTGTGCTGTAGTCAGAGGAGGAGGGGGGGGGGGGTTCCTTAGGAGTGTGCTGTAGTCAGAGGAGGAGGGGGTTCCTTAGGGGTGTGCTGTAGTCAGAGGAGGAGGGGGGTATCTTAGGAGTGTGCTGTAGTCAGAGGAGGGGGTTCCTTAGGAGTGTGCTGTAGTCAGAGGAGGGGGGTATCTTAGGAGTGTGCTGTAGTCAGAGGAGGAGGGGGGTTCCTTAGGGGTGTGCTGTAGTCAGAGGAGGAGGGGGGTTCCTTAGGAGTGTGCTGTAGTCAGAGGAGGAGGGGGTTCCTTAGGAGTGTGCTGTAGTCAGAGGAGGAGGGGGGTCCTTAGGAGTGTGCTGTAGTCAGAGGAGGAGGGGGGTTCCTTAGGAGTGTGCTGTAGTCAGAGGAGGAGGGGGTTCCTTAGGGGTGTGCTGTAGTCAGAGGAGGAGGGGGGTTCCTTAGGAGTGTGCTGTAGTCAGAGGAGGAGGGGGGTTCCTCAGGAGTGTGCTGTAGTCAGAGGAGGGGGGGGTTCCTTAGGAGTGTGCTGTAGTCAGAGGAGGGGGGGTATCTTAGGAGTGTGCTGTAGTCAGAGGAGGAGGGGGTTCCTTAGGAGTGTGCTGTAGTCAGAGGAGGGGGGTATCTTAGGAGTGTGCTGTAGTCAGAGGAGGAGGGGGGTTCCTTAGGAGTGTGCTGTATTCAGAGGAGGAGGGGGGTTCCTTAGGGGTGTGCTGTAGTCAGAGGAGGAGGGGGGTTCCTTAGGAGTGTGCTGTAGTCAGAGGAGGAGGGGGTTCCTTAGGAGTGTGCTGTAGTCAGAGGAGGAGGGGGTTCCTTAGGGGTGTGCTGTAGTCAGAGGAGGGGGGGGTTCCTTAGGAGTGTGCTGTAGTCAGAGGAGGGGGGTATCTTAGGAGTGTGCTGTAGTCAGAGGAGGAGGGGGGTTCCTTAGGAGTGTGCTGTAGTCAGAGGAGGAGGAGGGGGGTCCTGGAGTGTGCTGTAGTCAGAGGAGGAGGGGGTTCCTTAGGGGTGTGCTGTAGTCAGAGGAGGGGGGGGGTATCTTAGGAGTGTGCTGTAGTCAGAGGAGGGGGTTCCTTAGGAGTGTGCTGTAGTCAGAGGAGGGGGGGGTATCTTAGGAGTGTGCTGTAGTCAGAGGAGGAGGGGGGTTCCTTAGGAGTGTGCTGTAGTCAGAGGAGGAGGAGGGGGGTCCTGGAGTGTGCTGTAGTCAGAGGAGGAGGGGGTTCCTGGAGTGTGCTGTAGTCAGAGGAGGAGGGGGGTTCCTTAGGGGTGTGCTGTAGTCAGAGGAGGAGGGGGTTCCTTAGGGGTGTGCTGTAGTCAGAGGAGGGGGGGGGTTCCTTAGGAGTGTGCTGTAGTCAGAGGAGGAGGGGGGTTCCTTAGGAGTGTGCTGTAGTCAGAGGAGGAGGGGGGTTCCTTAGGGGGTGTGCTGTAGTCAGAGGAGGGGGGTTCCTTAGGAGTGTGCTGTAGTCAGAGGAGGGGGGGGGTTCCTTAGGAGTGTGCTGTAGTCAGAGGAGGAGGGGGGGGTTCCTTAGGAGTGTGCTGTAGTCAGAGGAGGAGGGGTGGTTCCTTAGGAGTGTGCTGTAGTCAGAGGAGGGGGGGGGGGGTTCCTTAGGAGTGTGCTGTAGTCAGAGGAGGAGGGGGGTTCCTTAGGGGTGTGCTGTAGTCAGAGGAGGGGGGGGTTCCTTAGGAGTGTGCTGTAGTCAGAGGAGGAGGGGGGTTCCTTAGGAGTGTGCTGTAGTCAGAGGAGGGGGGGTCCTTAGGAGTGTGCTGTAGTCAGAGGAGGAGGGGGTTCCTTAGGAGTGTGCTGTAGTCAGAGGAGGAGGGGGTTCCTTAGGAGTGTGCTGTAGTCAGAGGAGGGGGGTTCCTTAGGAGTGTGCTGTAGTCAGAGGAGGAGGGGGGTTCCTTAGGAGTGTGCTGTAGTCAGAGGAGGAGGGGGTTCCTTAGGAGTGTGCTGTAGTCAGAGGAGGAGGGGGTTCCTTAGGAGTCTACTGTAGTCAGAGGAGGAGGGGGGTTCCTTAGGAGTCTACTGTAGTCAGAGGAGGGGGTTCCTTAGGAGTGTGCTGTAGTCAGAGGAGGGGGGTTCCTTAGGAGTGTGCTGTAGTCAGAGGAGGAGGGGGTATCTTAGGAGTGTGCTGTAGTCAGAGGAGGAGGGGGGTTCCTTAGGAGTGTGCTGTAGTCAGAGGAGGAGGGGGTTCCTTAGGAGTGTGCTGTAGTCAGGGGGGTGTAACTTAGGAGTCTACTGTAGTCGGAGGAGGGGGGGGGTCCTGAGGAGTGTACTGTAGTCTGGGGGTGGGGTCTTGAGGCGTATACTACAGTCTGCGGAGGGGGGTGACAATCTGAGGCTGGAACAGCTGCATGTCCTCTGAGTAACTGGTGAACTTGACATTTTCCCAGCATCTCTTCCTGCTTGTCTCCCATATGGTCTATTCCTGTACACGGAGGCAGGCAAGCTCCTCTGCCCCCGGGGGAAATCTACATTTCCTATCCAGGGGGAGATGAACTCCCCGGCTGTGTTCAGTCAAGGTTAAGTGTGGTCAGTAATGGCCTCAGATCTGAATTCAAGGGTCAATTGAAGGAATTTTACAAGGTAATAAGCTCACCACAGCTGTGAGGAGTCACAGTTTAACTTTATTCCCACACAATCAACTTTAATTATATTTTTTGAATGTGCCACTATCCAATCTCCCACCTCTATAACAGCCAATGATTTGGGATTCACACACAAAAAAAACTCTTGATAGGTATGTTTTGTCTTTGAAGTTTCCTATTTAACACATTCCATCGCCTGTTCTGTTCCTATTTCCTCTTGTGTTTTCCATGACTACGACCTTTTGACACCGGGTTTTATGTCCGGCCTTTGTATCTGGGGGCGTAGAATTGTCCAAAGTAACCAACTGACGACAATCCTACATTTGAGGATTGATTGATACATTACATGGCCAAAAGTATTTGGACACCTGCTCATCGAACATCTCATTCCAAAATGATGGGTATTAATATGGAGTTGGATTCCCCTTTACTGCTATAACAGCCTCCATTCTTCTGGGAAGGCTTTCCACCAGACGTTAGAACGTAGCTGATTAACTGATTCTTAGTCATTAAATGGATAGTTCACCCAAATGTCACATTGAAAAATTGTTTTCCTTACTTTGTAAGCAGTTTATGGACAAGGTATCACAGCAATCCATGCTTTGGTTGTGTTTACATGGCCGACTGTTTCATTCATTTGTGGCCCAAATCCAATGCCAGTCAATGGTACCTAATATTAGCATTTTCACGCTTAATGTCTAAATCATCCATAATGAACTTCTTTGAGTTACACGGTACATTTTTAGATACTTTAGGATGATTTGGACATGACATGCATAAACTATTCCTTTAAATATAACCAGCTTTCACGTAGACTTTTACTAGGAGCAACCTTCCTAAAGTGAAGATGTTGGTAAGGCCCAAATATTGTACTTGAATATACAGCACATTTTGTTTGTGATTAGCTTATTACTTTGGTCTTGTGGTCTGTGATTATGGTCCATGTTTTTGTTCTTCCTGTTTAGGGATCATGCCCACACTTGCAAATCTGTCCTTGCCCATAGAGATAGATAGATGGCTCTAGTGCCCAAAAGCCTGTTTTAGCATGGGCAGCACCATTGAGGATTTTTACCATCTTGAAGTCGTCAGCTTAGTGGGACTTCCTATGGGTTAAGGAAGAATCACATAATTCTATCCAGGTCACAAGGAGGGATCTGCCAATACATTATACTCATGAGAAAATGTTTCATAACTGCAGGTTGCAGTCTCCAACCTTGGCTTTATACCTGTTTAAACAACACCCTCTAGGTGGAAGTATGCACCCTTTCAGTTTGTTTATCAACTCATAGAAGTAGTAGAAGAAGAAAATGGTCTATATCAAAATGGAGATGGCCTCAATTGGTGCTGCCCGTGCTCTCACAGACGCCATAATAGGACAGATACAATGATGTGAAGTTTATCTAAGTCTATGGGTTTGCCATATACAGAAAATAGTGTTCTATTTGATGCTTAAATGTATGTTTGGAAATAGAAAGCCACCAACAAGTGGTAGGCTATGGGAGGGGCCCCTTAACAAAATAATCACTTTTCTAACTTTGAGAATGTGGCTCATTTATTTAAATAAACTCATAAAGACAAAGGAAGTCAATCATTCACAGTGCAGGCTGGAAAAAGTAAGTGAACCCTTGAATTTAGTAACTTTGTAGATCTTCAACAACCTCCACAGAACGTTTCTTGTAGCTGCTTAGAAGACTTGCACAACGTTGAGGAGGAATTTTTAACCATTCCTCCCTACGAATCTGTTTCAGTTCATCAATATGTGTGAGTTGTCTTGATTGCACAGCCCTCTTCAGGTCATGCCACAGCATCTCAATTGGGTTAAGGTCAGGACTCTGACTTGTCCATTCCAAAACACAAATCTTCTTCCTTTCCAGCCATTCTTTAGTTGATTTACTTGTATGCTTTGGGTCATTGTCTTGTTGCATCATCCAACCTCTCTTAAGCTTGAGGTCATACACTGCTGACCTGTCATTCTCCTGTAAAATGTCTTGAAACACTTTTGAATTCATTGTTCCCTCAATGATTGCAAGGCGTCCAGGCCCTGAGGCAGCAAAGCAGCCCCAAACCATGATGCTCTCTCCACCATGCTTCACAGTTGGGATGAGGTTTTGGTGTTGGTGTGCAGTGCCCTTTTTCCTCCATAAGGCATTGTGCATTTTTCCCAAAAAGTTAAACTTTTGTCTCATCTGTCCACAGCAACATTTTCCCAGAAGTGTTGTGGAACATCCAGGTGTTCTTGAGCAAACTTGAGACGTGCCGCAATGTTGTTGTTTTTTAGACAGCAGTGGTTTCCTTCATGTTGTCCTTCCATAAACACCATAGTTGTTCAGTGTTTTTCTGATAGTGGACACCTGAACACAGACTTTCGGTGTTTGTAAGAGTTTCTGGAGGTCTTTTGTTGTTACCCTTGGGTTCTTTCTCACCTCGTTCAGGATTACGCATTGTACTCTAGGGGTGATCTTTGCAGGACGCCCACTCCTAGGGAGAGTAGCTACAGTCCTGAATCTTCTCCATTTGTAGACAATTTGTCTCACTGTGGATGAACACCAAGGTCTTGCTTTTATAACCTTTTCCAGCTTCGTGCGTCTCTATAATGTGTCTCTATAATGTGTCTCTATAATGTGTCTCTATAATGTGTCTCTATAATGTGTCTCTATAATGCGTCTCTATAATGTGTCTCTATAATGCATCTCTATAATGCGTCTCTATAATGTGTCTCTATAATGTGTCTCTATAATGTGTCTCTATAATGTGTCTCTATAATGTGTCTCTATAATGTGTCTCTATAATGTGTCTCTATAATGCGTCTCTATAATGTGTCTCTATAATGCGTCTCTATAATGTCTCTGCATCTCTATAATGTGTCTCTATAATGTGTCTCTATAATGCATCTCTATAATGCGTCTCTATAATGTGTCTCTATAATGTGTCTCTATAATGTGTCTCTATAATGTGTCTCTATAATGTGTCTCTATAATGTGTCTCTATAATATGTCTCTATAATGCGTCTCTATAATGTGTCTCTATAATGCGTCTCTATAATGTCTCTGCATCTCTATAATGTGTCTCTATAATGTGCCTCTATAATGCGTCTCTATAATGCATCTCTATAATGCGTCTCTATAATGCATCTCTATAATGCGTCTCTATAATGCATCTCTATAATGCATCTCTATAATGTGTCTCTATAATGTCTCTATAATGCGTCTCTATAATATGTCTATATACTGTGTCTCTATAATGTGTCTCTATAATGCGTCTCTATAATATGTCTATATACTGTGTCTCTATAATGCATCTCTATAATGTGTCTCTATAATGTGTCTCTATAATGTGTCTCTATAATGTGTCTCTATAATGTCTCAATAATGTGTCTCTATAATGTGTCTCTATAATGTGTCTCTATAATGCGTCTCTATAATGCATCTCTATAATGCGTCTCTATAATGCATCTCTATAATGCATCTCTATAATGTGTCTCTATAATGTCTCTATAATGCGTCTCTATAATATGTCTATATACTGTGTCTCTATAATGCATCTCTATAATGTGTCTCTATAATGTGTCTCTATAATGTGTCTCTATAATGCGTCTCTATAATGTGTCTCTATAATGCGTCTCTATAATATGTCTATATACTGTGTCTCTATAATGCATCTCTATAATGTGTCTCTATAATGCGTCTCTATAATGCGTCTCTATAATGTGTCTATAATGCGTCTATAATGCGTCTATAATGTGTCTCTATAATGTGTCTCTATAATGCATCTCTAATGCATCTCTATCTCTCTATAATGCATCTCTATCTCTAACCAATCTTTCTGGAGAAGAACAGATTTGTCTGTAACCAGGCTTCGTGTGCCTTTATTTAAAGGGCAGGGCAGCTGTGCAAACCACACCTCCAATCTCATCTCCTTAATTGAAACACATGACTCCATATAGCTTTTGGAGGAGTCGCTAACACAAGAGGTTCACTTACTTTTTTTCCAGCCTGCACTGTGAATGATTACTCAATGTCTTCAATAAAACTGTGAAAAGTACATCCGTTTGTGTGTTATTCGTTTAGTCAGATTGTGTTTGTCTATTATTGTGACTTAGATGAAGATCAGACCACATTTAATGAGTAATCAATGCAGAAATCCAGGTAATTCCAAAGGGTTCACAAACTTTCTTGCAACTGTAGACTTAACTGGCCACTTTAACAACTGGAACACTAGTCACTTTAATAATGTTTACATATCTTGCTTTACTCATCTCATGTACAGTATTTGCTGTATCCTATACCATTCTACTGTATCTTAGTCTATGCCTCTCTGACACTGCTCGTCCATATATTACATACTCTTAATTCCATTCCTTTACTTAGATTTGTGTGTATTGGGTATATTTTGTGAAATTGTTAAATATTACTTGTTAGATGTTACTGAACTGTCGGAGCTAGAAACACAAGAATTTCGCTACACCCGCAATAACATCTGCTAAACACGTGTATGTGACCAATATAATTGGATTTGATTTGATTTACACTCAGCGTATATTAAAGGGCACTTTGTTTAATTTAGCAAGCAGGCTTTTACATTTCAATATTCTACTTAAAATATCAAAGGTACACAAAATGTGCTCTTTTAGTGTCACTGTGTCTGATCTGATATTGAAATGAATGCAGTATTCTGGCTTCAACAACCTCTGTTAACTTTGGTATACTTTGATAACCACGTGTCTGGAAGCCCAGCTCTAGATCCTCAGGCTTTATCCAAACATTCTCCCTGTGATCAGTCTGCTCCACACAGGATCTAAGGACTAAGTTGATTAACAGGAGTTCATTTTACTGTGGTTAAAGCAGGAGGGGTTCAGTTGAAAACACACAAATGGGGATCTGGAAACAACTGGAGGGATGGGAGGAGGGGGTTAGGGCAAGAGAGTTGGGGGTAGGTGGGGGTTAGGGAAAGAGAGTTGGGGTAGGGGAGGGGGAGGGGAAGAGAGGAGGTGAGAGAGAGAGGAAGGGGAGTGGAGTGAGGGAGTGAGAGGGGGTTTTGGAGGCACCTCAAGAGTTTGCCTTTTAAAGGGATACTTTGGGATTTTGTCAATGGGGCCCTTTATTTACTTCCCAGGAGACAGATGAACTCGTGTATACAATTTGTATGGTACCCACAAGTTCATCTGACTCTGGGAAGTAGTTTCTCCCATAAGGGGTATGATATCAAATCCCTGCAAGCTCACATGCAGCAGCCAACACACTGAACAGGAGAAACAAACAAACAACAACAAGACAGGAGAAACAAACAACAACAAAAAGACAGGAGAAACAAATAACAACAAGACAGGAGAATCAAACAACAACAAGACAGGAGAAACAAACAACAAAAAGACAGGGGAAACAAACAACAACAAAAAGACAGGAGAAACAAATAACAACAAAAAGACAGGAGAAACAAACAACAACAAAAAGACAGGAGAAACAAACAACAAAAAGACAGGGGAAACAAACAACAACAAAAAGACAGGAGAAACAAATAACAACAAAAAGACAGGAGAAACAAACAACAACAAAAAGACAGGAGAAACAAACAACAAAAAGACAGGAGAAACAAACAACAGCAAAAAGATAGGAGAAACAAACAACAACAAGACAGGAGAAACAAACAACAGCAAAAAGACAGGAGAAACAAACAACAACAAAAAGACAGGAGAAACAAACAACAACAAAAAGTCAGGAGAAACAAACAACAACAAAAAGACAGGAGAAACAAACAACAACAAGACAGGAGAAACAAACAACAACAAGACAGGAGAAACAAACAACAGCAAAAAGACAGGAGAAACAAACAACAACAAGACAGGAGAAACAAACAACAATAAGACAGGAGAAACAAACAACAGCAAAAAGACAGGAGAAACAAACAACAACAAGACAGGAGAAACAAACAACAGCAAAAAGACAGGAGAAACAAACAACAGCAAAAAGACAGGAGAAACAAACAACAACAAAAAGACAGGAGAAACAAACAACAGCAAAAAGACAGGAGAAACAAACAACAACAAAAAGACAGGAGAAACAAACAACAGCAAAAATACAGGAGAAACAAACAACAACAAGACAGGAGAAACAAACAACAGCAAAAAGACAGGAGAAACAAACAACAAAAAGACAGGAGAAACAAACAACAACAAGACAGGAGAAACAAACAACAGCAAAAAGACAGGAGAAACAAACAACAACAAGACAGGAGAAACAAACAACAGCAAAAAGACAGGAGAAACAAACAACAGCAAAAAGACAGGAGAAACAAACAACAACAAAAAGACAGGAGAAACAAACAACAGCAAAAAGACAGGAGAAACAAACAACAACAAGACAGGAGAAACAAACAACAGCAAAAAGACAGGAGAAACAAACAACAACAAAAAGACAGGAGAAACAAACAAAAACAAAAAGACAGGAGAAACAAACAACAACAAAAAGACAGGAGAAACAAACAACAACAAAAAGACAGGAGAAACAAACAACAACAAGACAGGAGAAACAAACAACAGCAAAAAGACAGGAGAAACAAACAAAAACAAAAAGACAGGAGAATCAAACAACAACAAGACAGGAGAAACAAAGAACAACAAGACAGGAGAAACAAACAACAACAAAAAGACAGGAGAAACAAACAACAGCAAAAAGACAGGAGAAACAAACAACAACAAAAAGACAGGAGAAACAAACAACAAGAAAAAGACAGGGGAAACAAACAACAACAAGACAGGAGAAACAAACAACAACAAGACAGGAGAAACAAAGAAAGAATAAGACTAATGTTGCTCTCTGACTCTAGGATCTGGACGACTGACGAGCCTCTTCTGGGAGCAGTAGCAAAGTGTCATAGCAGGTGTTAGTAAGTTAACTTTGTCTAGCCTCTGAGGTGTAGACACAATGTTAGATGTTTAGCACTTCTGACCACTTCAACTCTGCCAGCAGTATTTGGAACTTATGTTGCAAGTTTGTAACTAGTCTGGGAAGAGGAGACTGCTTCCATGCTAAGAGGTATGTGGTTCCATGCTAAGAGGTCTGTGGTTCCATGCTAAGAGGTCTGTGGTTCCATGCTAAGAGGTATGTGGTTCCATGCAAAGAGTTCTGTAGTTCCATGCTAAGAGGTATGTGGTTCCATGCTAAGAGGTCTGTGGTTCCATGCTAAGAGGTCTGTGGTTCCATGCTAAGAGGTATGTGGTTCCATGCAAAGAGTTCTGTAGTTCCATGCTAAGAGGTATGTGGTTCCATGCTAAGAGGTCTGTGGTTCCATGCTAAGAGTTCTGTAGTTCCATGCTAAGAGGTCTGTGGTTCCATGCTAAGAGGTCTGTCGTTCCGTGCTAAGAGTTCTGTAGTTCCATGCTAAGAGGTATGTGGTTCCATGCAAAGAGTTCTGTGGTTCCATGCTAAGAGGTCTGTGGTTCCATGCTAAGAGGTCTGTCGTTCCGTGCTAAGAGGTCTGTGGTTCCATGCTGAGAGGCCTGTAGTTTTAGAGCATCCAAACTGCAACTGTTTGTGTTGGTTGTGTTGGTTTTGATGAACCCATTTCAGACAATACAGAACATGTCTAGCAAGATTACTGTGTATGTGTGAGCAGGAAACGGAGTGTTCAGAGAGAGAGAGGGAGAAACAAAGAGGGTTTCAGTGCGAGAGAGGGAGGGAGAAACAGAAAGGGTTTCAGAGTGAGAGAGAGAGGGAGTAGGGAGTTTTTCCTAGCCACCGTGCTTCTACACCTGCATTGCTTGAGGTTTGGGGTTTTAGGCTGGGTTTCTGTACAGCACTTTGTGACACCAGCTCATGTAAGAAGGGCTTTATAAATACATTTGATTGATTTATTTAAATTTGATTGAGTAACAGAGGGTTTCAGAGTGAGAGAGAGGGAGTAACAGAGACGGTTTCAGAGTGAGAGAGAGAAGGAGAAACAGAGAGTGTTTCAGAGTGAGAGAGAGAAGGAGTAACAGAGAGGGTTTCAGAGTGAGAGAGAGAAGGAGAAACAGAGAGGGTTTCAGAGTGAGAGAGAAGGAGAAACAGAGAGGGTTTCAGAGTGAGAGAGAGAAGGAGAAACAGAGAGGGTTTCAGAGTGAGAGAGAGAAGGAGAAACAGAGAGGGTTTCAGAGTGAGAGAGAGAAGGAGAAACAGAGAGGGTTTCAGAGTGAGAGAGAGAGGGAGTAACAGAGGGTTTCAGAGTGAGAGAGAGAGAGAGAAGGAGTAACAGAGACGGTTTCAGAGTGAGAGAGAGAGAGGGAGAAACAGAGACGGTTTCAGAGTGAGAGAGAGGAGAAACAGAGGGTTTCAGAGTGAGAGAGAGGGAGTAACAGAGGGTTTCAGAGTGAGAGAGAGAGAGAGAGAGAGAAGGAGTAACAGAGACGGTTTCAGAGTGAGAGAGAGAGAGGGAGTAACAGAGACGGTTTCAGAGTGAGAGAGAGGAGTAACAGAGACGGTTTCAGAGTGAGAGAGAGAAGGAGAAACAGAGGGTTTCAGAGTGAGAGAGAGAGAGGGAGTAACAGAGCAGGTTTCAGAGTGAGAGAGAGAGAGAAGGAGTAACAGAGACGGTTTCAGAGTGAGAGAGAGAGAGGGAGTAACAGAGACGGTTTCAGAGTGAGAGAGAGAAGGAGAAACAGAGACGGTTTCAGAGTGAGAGAGAGAAGGAGTAACAGAGAGGGTTTCAGAGTGAGAGAGAGAGGGAGTAACAGAGGGTTTCAGAGTGAGAGAGAGAGAGAGAGAAGGAGTAACAGAGACGGTTTCAGAGTGTGAGAGAGAGAGGGAGAAACAGAGACGGTTTCAGAGTGAGAGAGAGGAGAAACAGAGGGTTTCAGAGTGAGAGAGAGGGAGTAACAGAGGGTTTCAGAGTGAGAGAGAGAGAGAGAGAAGGAGTAACAGAGACGGTTTCAGAGTGAGAGAGAGAGAGGGAGTAACAGAGACGGTTTCAGAGTGAGAGAGAGAAGGAGAAACAGAGGGTTTCAGAGTGAGAGAGAGAGAGGGAGTAACAGAGCAGGTTTCAGAGTGAGAGAGAGAGAGAAGGAGTAACAGAGACGGTTTCAGAGTGAGAGAGAGAGAGGGAGTAACAGAGACGGTTTCAGAGTGAGAGAGAGAAGGAGAAACAGAGACGGTTTCAGAGTGAGAGAGAGAAGGAGTAACAGAGAAGGTTTCAGAGTCAGAGAGAGAAGGAGTAACAGAGGGTTTCAGAATGAGAGAGAGAATGAGTAACAGAGGGTTTCAGAGTGAGTGAGAGAAGGAGTAACAGAGAAGGTTTCAGAGTCAGAGAGAGAAGGAGTAACAGAGGGTTTCAGAGTGAGAGAGAGAATGAGTAACAGAGGGTTTCAGAGTGAGAGAGAGAAGGAGTAACAGAGACGGTTTCAGAGTGAGAGAGAGAAGGAGTAACAGAGGGTTTCAGAGTGAGTGAGAGAAGGAGTAACAGAGAGTGTTTCAGAGTGAGAGAGAGAAGGAGAAACAGAGAGTGTTTCAGAGTGAGAGAGAGAAGGAGAAACAGAGAGTGTTTCAGAGTGAGAGAGAGAGGGAGTAACAGAGACGGTTTCAGAGTGAGAGAGAGAAGGAGAAACAGAGACAGTTTCGGAGTGAGAGAGGGAGTAACAGAGAAGGTTTCAGAGTGAGAGAGAGAAGGAGTAACAGAGAGTGTTTCAGAGTGAGAGAGAGAAGGAGAAACAGAGAGTGTTTCAGAGTGAGAGAGAGAAGGAGAAACAGAGAAGGTTTCAGAGTGAGAGAGAGAAGGAGTAACAGAGACGGTTTCAGAGTGAGAGAGAGAAGGAGTAACAGAGAGGGTTTCAGAGTGAGTGAGAGAAGGAGTAACAGAGAAGGTTTCAGAGTGAGAGAGAGAAGGAGTAACAGAGGGTTTCAGAGTGAGTGAGAGAAGGAGTAACAGAGAAGGTTTCAGAGTGAGAGAGAGAAGGAGTAACAGCGGGTTTCAGAGTGAGTGAGAGAAGGAGTAACAGAGAAGCTTTCAGAGTGAGAGAGAGAAGGAGTAACAGAGGGTTTCAGAGTGAGAGAGAGAGAGAGGGAGTAACAGAGAATGGTGCTTGCCTACGGAGCTGTGAGGGGAACGGCACCTCAGTACCTCCAGGCTCTGATCAGGCCCTACACCCAAACAAGGGCACTGCGTTCATCCACCTCTGGCATGCTCGCCTCCCTACCACTGAGGAAGTACAGCTCCCGCTCAGCCCAGTCAAAACTGTTCGCTGCCCTGGCCCCCCAATGGTGGAACAAACTCCCTCACGACGCCAGGACAGCGGAGTCAATCACCACCTTCCGGAGACACCTGAAACCCCACCTCTTTAAGGAATACCTAGGATAGGTTAAGTTCCCTCTCACCCCACCCCCTAAGTTTTAGATGCACTATTGTTAAGTGACTGTCCCACTGGATGTCATAAGGTGAATGCACCAATTTGTAAGTCGCTCTGGATAAGAGCGTCTGCTAAATGACTTAAATGTAAATGTAAATGACTTAAATGCAGAGAAGGTTTCAGAGTGAGAGAGAGAAGGACTAACAGAGACGGTTTCAGAGTGAGAGAGAGAAGGAGAAACAGAGGGTTTCAGAGTGAGAGAGAGAGGGAGTAACAGAGGGTTTCAGAGTGAGAGAGAGAGAGAGAAGGAGTAACAGAGACGGTTTCAGAGTGTGAGAGAGAGGGAGTAACAGAGATGGTTTCAGAGTGAGAGAGAGAGGGAGTAACAGAGCAGGTTTCAGAGTGAGAGAGAGAGAGAAGGAGTAACAGAGACGGTTTCAGAGTGAGAGAGAGAGGGAGTAACAGAGTGTTTCAGAGTGAGAGAGAGAGGGAGAAACAGAGTGTTTCAGAGTGAGAGAAGGAGTAACAGAGGGGGTTTCAGAGTGAGAGAAGGAATAACAGAGGGTTTCAGAGTGAGAGAGGGAGGGAGAAACAGAGTGTTTCAGAGTTAGAGAAGGAGTAACAGAGGGTTTCAGAGTGAGGTAAGGAGAAACAGAGGAGGTTTCAGAGTGAGAGAGAGAAGGAGAAACAGAGTGTTTCAGAGTGAGAGAGAGACGGAGTAACAGAGGGTTTCAGAGTGAGAGAAGGAGGGAGAAACAGAGTGTTTCAGAGTGAGAGAGGGAGAAACAGAGTGTTTCAGAGTGAGAGAGGGAGTAACAGAGGGGGTTTCAGAGTGAGAGAGAGAGGGAGAAACAGAGTGTTTCAGAGTGAGAGAGGGAGTAACAGAGGGTTTCAGAGTGAGAGAAGGAGAGAGAAACAGAGTTTCATAGTGAGAGAGGGAGAAACAGAGTGTTTCAGAGTGAGAGAGGGAGTAACAGAGGGGGTTTCAGAGTGAGAGAGAGAGGGAGAAACAGAGTGTTTCAGAGTGAGAGAGGGAGTAACAGAGGGTTTCAGAGTGAGAGAAGGAGAGAGAAACAGAGTGTTTCAGAGTGAGAGAGGGAGAAACAGAGTGTTTCAGAGTGAGAGGAGTAACAGAGGGTTTCAGAGTGAGAGAAGGAGTAACAGAGGGTTTCAGAGTGAGAGAAGGAGAGAGAAACAGAGTGTTTCAGAGTGAGAGAGGGAGAAACAGAGAGTGTTTCAGAGCAAGAGGGAGGGAGAAACAGAGAGGTATTGATATTGCTATGAGAGAAGACAGAGGGAGAGAGACCATATATGTAAAGAATATAGTATATGAGTATTTGAGAGACGGGGGGATGCATGTGTCTGTGTGAGACAGAGAGAGGAGTGAGAGAAGGTATATCCTCTGGCCCTTGGAGAGTGAGCGTGAGGCTGAATGGGAGCCAGAAAAAGGGGAAGGGCCTCGCGTCAGCCAACAAAAACAGCTGCCTGAGACTACGCAGGAAAACAGTGTCTGGTAGAGTATAGGGAGAGGTGGACAGGGAGAGAGAGGACAGGAGAGAGAGAGAGAGCGCCAGGGCTCACATCTCTATATGGGTTGCGTCCTGACTGCAGAGCCTTGCTGTGGGGAGGAAGCAGAGCCTGTGCCCGTGGTGAGACGGTCACTGACGCGCCGAGGTCCAGAGAGGTCCAACAGCGGCAGGATGAGGCTGACTAAGGTGAGTCTCTGGCTGGGCTTATCTATGGGGCCACAGCTGGTCCAATACAATAGAGCTGGGTTTTAGGACCCTTTCACATCCTGCTTTATATTTGCATATTTTCATAAAGGAATGTGTATGTGTTTGGTCTGTGTATATGAGTCTGCTTGTTACTTTGAGTTGTGTCTGGTGTCTGTGCCCATGTTTGGGTGCAGGTTTTAAATTACAGTGGGGGTTGGGGGGGCTCCCTCATAACAAATCAGGGCCCCCTTATCAGAATGGAAATGGTCAAAGATATGGATGTTGGGCAACCCCAAGAGATGTTGGGCGCCCCCAAGAGATGTTGGGCAACCCCAAGAGATGTTGGGCAACCCCAAGAGTCTGTGTATAATTGGAACCCTGATTGGTTACATTGGTGTTATTGTAAATCCCCATGGTTACAACACATACTATCCAGCGTGAGAATGCTTAGGCCTCGGGACGGCATCCAGCTGACTCGTCAGAAAGGGACCTGGGGTCTACTGTCAGAATGGGTTATTCTCTTCTAATGTTGTTACTAATCTATCACAGAGCTGATCTACACTACTGGCCTTCTAATGTTGTTACTAATCTATCACAGAGCTGATCTACAATACTGGCCTTCTAATGTTGTTACTAATCTATCACAGAGCTGATCTACAGTACTGGCCTTCTTCTAATGTTGTTACTAATCTATCACCGAGCTGATCTACACTACTGGCCTTCTTCTAATGTTGTTACTAATCTATCACCGAGCTGATCTACACTACTGGCCTTCTTCTAATGTTGTTACTAATCTATCACAGAGCTGATCTACACTACTGGCCTTCTAATGTTGTTACTAATCTATCACAGAGCTGATCTACAATACTGGCCTCCTTCTAATGTTGTTACTAATCTATCACAGAGCTGATCTACAATACTGGCCTCCTTCTAATGTTGTTACTAATCTATCACAGAGCTGATCTACAATACTGGCCTTCTTCTAATGTTGTTACTAATCTATCACAGAGCTGATCTACACTACTGGCCTTCTTCTAATGTTGTTACTAATCTATCACAGAGCTGATCTACAATACTGGCCTTCTTCTAATGTTGTTACTAATCTATCACAGAGCTGATCTACACTACTGGCCTTCTAATGTTGTTACTAATCTATCACAGAGCTGATCTACAGTACTGGCCTTCTTCTAATGTTGTTACTAATCTATCACAGAGCTGATCTACACTACTGGCCTTCTTCTAATGTTGTTACTAATCTATCACAGAGCTGATCTACAATACTGGCCTCCTTCTAATGTTGTTACTAATCTATCACAGAGCTGATCTACACTACTGGCCTTCTTCTAATGTTGTTACTAATCTATCACAGAGCTGATCTACACTACTGGCCTTCTAATGTTGTTACTAATCTATCACAGAGCTGATCTACAATACTGGCCTTCTTCTAATGTTGTTACTAATCTATCACAGAGCTGATCTACACTACTGGCCTTCTAATGTTGTTACTAATCTATCACAGAGCTGATCTACACTACTGGCCTTCTTCTCATGTTGTTACTAATCTATCACAGAGCTGATCTACACTACCGGCCTTCTTCTAATGTTGTTACTAATCTATCACAGAGCTGATCTACAGTACTGGCCTTCTTCTAATGTTGTTACTAATCTATCACAGAGCTGATCTACAATACTGGCCTTCTTCTCATGTTGTTACTAATCTATCACAGAGCTGATCTACACTACTGGCCTTCTTCTCATGTTGTTACTAATCTATCACAGAGCTGATCTACACTACTGGCCTTCTTCTCATGTTGTTACTAATCTATCACAGAGCTGATCTACACTACTGGCCTTCTTCTCATGTTGTTACTAATCTATCACAGAGCTGATCTACACTACTGGCCTTCTTCTAATGTTGTTACTAATCTATCACAGAGCTGATCTACACTACTGGCCTTCTAATGTTGTTACTAATCTATCACAGAGCTGATCTACACTACTGGCCTTCTAATGTTGTTACTAATCTATCACAGAGCTGATCTACACTACTGGCCTTCTAATGTTGTTACTAATCTATCACAGAGCTGATCTACACTACTGGCCTTCTTCTAATGTTGTTACTAATCTATCACAGAGCTGATCTACACTACTGGCCTTCTCATGTTGTTACTAATCTATCACAGAGCTGATCTACACTACTGGCCTTCTTCTAATGTTGTTACTAATCTATCACAGAGCTGATCTACAATACTGGCCTTCTTCTAATGTTGTTACTAATCTATCACAGAGCTGATCTACAATACTGGCCTTCTTCTAATGTTGTTACTAATCTATCACAGAGCTGATCTACAATACTGGCCTTCTTCTAATGTTGTTACTAATCTATCACAGAGCTGATCTACACTACTGGCCTTCTTCTAATGTTGTTACTAATCTATCACAGAGCTGATCTACACTACTGGCCTTCTTCTCATGTTGTTACTAATCTATCACAGAGCTGATCTACACTACTGGCCTTCTTCTAATGTTGTTACTAATCTATCACAGAGCTGATCTACACTACTGGCCTTCTTCTCATGTTGTTACTAATCTATCACAGAGCTGATCTACACTACTGGCCTTCTTCTCATGTTGTTACTAATCTATCACAGAGCTGATCTACACTACTGGCCTTCTTCTCATGTTGTTACTAATCTATCACAGAGCTGATCTACACTACTGGCCTTCTTCTCATGTTGTTACTAATCTATCACAGAGCTGATCTACACTACTGGCCTTCTTCTCATGTTGTTACTAATCTATCACAGAGCTGATCTACACTACTGGCCTTCTTCTCATGTTGTTACTAATCTATCACAGAGCTGATCTACACTACTGGCCTTCTTCTCATGTTGTTACTAATCTATCACAGAGCTGATCTACACTACTGGCCTTCTTCTCATGTTGTTACTAATCTATCACAGAGCTGATCTACACTACTGGCCTTCTTCTCATGTTGTTACTAATCTATCACAGAGCTGATCTACACTACTGGCCTTCTTCTAATGTTGTTACTAATCTATCACAGAGCTGATCTACACTACTGGCCTTCTTCTCATGTTGTTACTAATCTATCACAGAGCTGATCTACACTACTGGCCTTCTTCTCATGTTGTTACTAATCTATCACAGAGCTGATCTACACTACTGGCCTTCTTCTCATGTTGTTACTAATCTATCACAGAGCTGATCTACACTACTGGCCTTCTTCTCATGTTGTTACTAATCTATCACAGAGCTGATCTACACTACTGGCCTTCTTCTCATGTTGTTACTAATCTATCACAGAGCTGATCTACACTACTGGCCTTCTAATGTTGTTACTAATCTATCACAGAGCTGATCTACACTACTGGCCTTCTTCTAATGTTGTTACTAATCTATCACAGAGCTGATCTACACTACTGGCCTTCTAATGTTGTTACTAATCTATCACAGAGCTGATCTACACTACTGGCCTTCTAATGTTGTTACTAATCTATCACAGAGCTGATCTACACTACTGGCCTTCTTCTCATGTTGTTACTAATCTATCACAGAGCTGATCTACAGTACTGGCCTTCTTCTCATGTTGTTACTAATCTATCACAGAGCTGATCTACACTACTGGCCTTCTTCTCATGTTGTTACTAATCTATCACAGAGCTGATCTACAGTACTGGCCTTCTTCTAATGTTGTTACTAATCTATCACAGAGCTGATCTACACTACTGGCCTTCTAATGTTGTTACTAATCTATCACAGAGCTGATCTACAGTACTGGCCTTCTTCTAATGTTGTTACTAATCTATCACAGAGCTGATCTACACTACTGGCCTTCTAATGTTGTTACTAATCTATCACAGAGCTGATCTGATAACTTTGTTTAATTTTGACTGGTTTGGTTGCAGCGGTTAATGTAAAAAAAAATTACATGAAGAGATCTGGATGGAAGATATCTTATTGACTTTTTATAACATTTAACAAAAATATCCCTCTGGGGATTACCATTTCCCTGTTTGGTGAAAAGGGTGCCAAAGACAATGCTTTGTGTTCCTCTGGCTAGGTGTTGCTGACACCTGCCAGATCTTACGACACCTGGATAGGTATTTAACGTATCAGCTAAACACATCATATGTAATAGAAATCTTTCAGTTGATGACACAGTTGATGAGGTGACACGCAACCATTGGTTGATGCATGCAGCTTCTGAGCAGGGGACTGCGACCAAGGTACTTGTTCTACTGGTCATTGTTTTTCAGCCTCACAGGTCATGTGGTACGAGTCATGATGCGTCACTACTCTGTTATGCTGGCTGTTATCTACAGTACATCCGGTGAGTGGGCTGGCTGTGTTGTTATCATAGAGAAGCTCCATTTAATGGCAAATAGAATTAAATAACTTGGCAGGCAAAAGAAAACACTATTTTTCTGTAGCCGAATGTACAACAGAGCTCATAGCCAGAGGGGTAATTTCTGCTTGGCAATTGAATATATCTTGATATGATACTCACTCTATTTCTAAGCCTATCATGATCTCCGGAGAACATTGTGATATTTCATCCTAAACCAGAGCTGGGCAGCTCTCCCTCTCTAGAGTTGTGAAGATTAGAGTAGAACAACACTGCAGTCCTATAGCATAGCTGGGCAGCTCTCCCTCTCTAGAGTTGTGAAGATTAGAGTAGAACAACACTGCAGTCCTATAGCATAGATGGGCAGCTCTCCCTCTCTAGAGTTGTGAAGATTAGAGTAGAACAACACTGCAGTCCTATAGCATAGATGGGCAGCTCTCCCTCTCTAGAGTTGTGAAGATTAGAGTAGAACAACACTGCAGTTTTATATCATGGATGGGCAACTCTACCTCTCTAGAATTGTGAAGATTAGAGTAGAACAACACTGCAGTCCTATAGCATAGATGGGCAACTCTACCTCTCTAGAGTTGTGAAGATTAGAGTAGAACAACACTGGTCCTATAGCATAGATGGCCAGATATCCCTCTGGTTGTACCTGTTACTTTGGTTTACAGATGTACCACACAGCAGTTCTTCAGGCTCAGATTACTCATCCATTCAATGGTCACAAGAAAATTGTTAAGAATTCCTTGAGGACCATCGATGCTTTAACCAGTACTGCGTCATGGCAACCATATTCCACAGGCATTTCTAAATACCCAACACAGGAAAGAGCATTGTCGGGTCAAGGGTAAAAATATCCTGTACGACCAGATACTCTTACACAGACACAAATACACGTAAACACAACGATCCACTAACACACACAACCACAAACTCAATCACATGGAGACAAACAATGACAACCCACACCATCCTGTTATCTGTGGTCAAACTCCAGGAAGCTTTGACTAGACTGGATTGGTTTTGGAACTATAATCTGTCCAAAACTTTTGATCAGTAGTTGAGGAATGTGTGTATGGGGCAGAGTATGAGATGAAAGTAGAGACCTTTCCTTTCTCTAAATATTGCCACCCCAACATATCCCTGATCCACCAATAAATAAAAAACAGAATCCCCCCCAAAAATAATATTTTATTTTCTTCTCAAATAATTTCTTGACGTCTATTCAAAAGAGTGTTTTGAAAGAGTAGGACATGTTCTGGGAATGAGCTGGAACTTGGCTGGAAAGGTAGGCAGGGCACGTAAAGTAAGTGGGATATGATTCAGCATTTTATTCATCTCTCATGTAGGATAAATGTAAATATTCCCAAAATATATACAACCCCACAGAGGACCTCTCAGACAAGCTCTATTTTCTCACGTGCGTTTGTAATTATCGTCTCTTTCTCCTTCTCTCACTCTCTTCCCCCTCTCATTCTGTCTGTCTTTCTCTCTTTCTCTGCCTCACTCTCTCTCTCTCTGTCTGTACAGCTGTAACTTATCAACCTTTGGCTTAGTGCTGTCTAACACAATCATTCCTCAAGCATTACAGCTCCCCTCTCCCCCACCTCATTTCCTCTTTGCCAATGTTCCCACTCTCTAAACCTTTCTCATTTACCTTTAAGTTGCTCCATGCCTTTCCCCTGTTCCCCTAAGTGCTATGCTCTGTGAACTTCAGCCAACAAAAAGTTGATGTCTATCTTATTTTAGAGGTATCATTCTATCTGTTCCATGTTGATGAGGATCAGTCTGGCTCACTGGGTCTCCATTTCTCAGTATCTCTGCACCGTTAAAGATGTAATGGTGGGAGGCAGTTCTGCCTGATCTGCTATTATACAGGCTTAGCTGGCCTCCTATTTCAAATCAAATTCAAATCAAATCAAATTTATTTATATAGCCCTTCGTACATCAGCTGATATCTCAAAGTGCTGTACAGAAACCCAGCCTGAGGTTCAAACCTGTTGGCCCCCTCTCGCTCGTATTTGCCTCTGTCCTTGTATCTTTCTTTGTAAATAAATATACATGTCCATCCTCATGTCTATGTGTATTGGAGGATGTGACAACTATATTTGTACAACGGCCAATTCAACAGCTGTAATCAAATCCCTCCTCCAAGCCCCAACCCCCCAACCCTACCCCCCACTCGTCAAGCTTAAGTCCCAGATTCCCAGCATCCTGTCAGCTGGAGGAGGTACCCCTATATTTTGTTAAACTCTCTTGTGGTCCGCCTGCTCCTCCCCCTCACCCCCTCTCTCCCCCTCTCCCCTCTCTCCCCCTCACCCCCTCTCCGCTCTCTCCCCCTCTCCCCTCTCTCCGCCCTCTCCCCCTGTCTCCCTCTCCCCCTCTCCCCTCTCTCCCTCTCCCCCTCTCCCCCTCTCTCCCCCTCTCCCCCTCTCTCCCCCTCTCCCCCTCTCTCCCCTCTCTCCCACTCTCCCCCTCTCCCCTCTCTCCCCCTGTCTACCCCTGTCTCCCCCTCTCTCCCTCTCTCCCCCTCTCCCCTCGTCTCCCCCTCTCCCCTCTCTCCCCCTGTCTCCCCCTCTCTCCCCCCTCTCTCCCTCTCTCCCCCTTCCCCCTCTCTCCCCCTGTCTCCCCCTGTCTACCCTCACTCCCCCTCTCCCCCTCTCCCCCTCTCTCCCTCTCCCCCTCTCCCCCTGTCTCCCCCTCTCCCCCTCTCTCCCCCTCTCCCCCTCTCCCCCTCTCTCCCTCTCCCCCTCTCCCCTATCTCCCCCTCCCCCTCTCCCCCTCTCTCCCCCTCTCTACCTCTCCCCCTTCTCCCCCTCTCTCCCTCTCCCCCTCTCCCCCTCTCTCACCCTCTCCCCCTCTCTCCCTCTCCCCCCTCTCCCTGTCTCCCCCTCTCTTCC